>NW_024515875.1:4764692-4903076 GCF_017590135.1 Pyrgilauda ruficollis
CGCGGCCCAAGCTGCTCGTGTCTGCACTGTAGCAGGATAAGCTGGGCAGGGCGCCGATCGTTTTCATCACTTACACTGCAGGGACGGCGGGGTCTCCCTGTCCCCATGAGCCGCCCCCTCGAGGGGCGTCCTCTAGCGCTGACGGAGTCCCGGCCCGTGTCGGTTCTTACAGGAAATCGGGCTGTGCCCTCCTGCGGAGACCGCCCGTGACGGGGCAGCCCTGAGCAGGGCCTTTCCTTCAGCCCCTCGCTTCCTCACGTCCGGCAGGACACTGTCCTCCACACGCATCCGCCCCGGCCAATCAAACCGTAACCCCAGCGGCGGCAGCTTTTACTTGGCTCTGCAGGCGAACACGGCAGGGTGTGGGCGCCTCCAAAAGGTGGGAGTTTTCTCCCGCTTCTGCTGATCTGCCCAAGGAGTGCTGGAAGAAACCACGCCAGAAGGCCCCATCACGTGGGCGAGGCCCAAAAAGGGCTGCTGGCCCGTACGGGGATCGAACCCGCGACCTTGGCGTTATTAGCACCACGCTCTAACCAACTGAGCTAACCGGCCACTCGCTTGGGGTGTTTATCATCAGTACTTTACATGTCAGATACAGCCAGGGCGGTGCTGACTGCGGCTGCCGTGGCACCGACCCCGACGGAGCCAATCCGTGACGGCGTTTCCTGCCCGGAACAGAGGCGCAAATGCGTGGGCACCACGCGTGTCCCTGGCGCACTTGCCTCCTGCGCTGGCCCAGCCGCGGCTGGGCACGGACGGCGCCCCGTCAGCGCCCACCCGCGTTTGACCGGACCATGCATCAAAACAGCGCCTCACAGGGCACAAGCAGAAAAGGCGATGTCAGGAGTGGGATTCGAACCCACGCCTCCAGGGGAGACTGCGACCTGAACGCAGCGCCTTAGACCGCTCGGCCATCCTGACTGCTGTGGGAACGTTCTGGCCGGCCCAATTCGGTTCCGCAGCAGTCCGGAGCTCCCCCGAGCCAGCGCAGGGTAAGCGTCCATCGTTTCTGGCACCTGAACAGACAGGATGCCGGGATAGCAGAGCACTCCAGCTGCCTTTTGCAGCCCTCAGGCGCTGTATAAGCGCCCCTGAAAGGCCACCCTGAAACAGCACTCAGCAGCAGGAACCACTGTTCTGTCACCCCCTCCAGAGATCACAGGTGAAGGGCGCTCTCAACCCCCCACAAGAGACCAAGGATTTTTGGGTTACAAAGACCTTCTTGCATTAGAGCAGTCCAGAGACCAGGACTAACATTAGAGATACAGTTTTGCTCAAACCTGTAGATAACTGTGCAAACCGAAGTCACTTATTTATTATTACTTAAAAATAATTGTGTGATTTTGGTATTCAAAGTCAATTCACATCACTTTGCAGCAGAAATCTGCCAGTTCATGCGATGGCAGCTAAAGGTAGGTGCTAGACCTTCAACTTCAGACTGTCCTCAAAACTAATAGTCAGGAAAAAAAATCCCCACAATTAGAAACTCAGGTTCTGTTTTACAGAAAAATAAAAGAAATCTAAGTCCCTGCTTCAGTAAATGTTCTGAGCAGGGTAGAAAAAGTCCTCCTCAAGAACAAAGGAGAAAGTGAAGTATTTGTGATGGTGGAACAGCAGGCCAGGGGCCTTACAAACTGAACCCTGACTTGAGCCGACCGAAACCGTGAGAAAGCTGCCAGCTCTTTGTGAGAAGAGAGTCCTGCAGCAGTGGAAAACAACCTGCTCTCTCTGAGAAGAAACTCTAGGACTGTGAAAAACATTAGCCACCTGCATGAACTTTTTGCAACCCTTAGGTAGAAAAATGAAAACATATAACAACTTTTTCTGCATGTACACACCAGGGGATTGAGTGACCAGTCAGTACAGGGTAACAACTTGTTACTACCCAATCAGGGATAGACACAGGGTGTTCTTTAAAACTCTATATAAAGAGACATGGGAATAAACTGACCCCTTCTTTTGCTCCATAAAATGTGTATCCCTTGTCTTTCTTTAACAAGCTCAACAGCAACAGTATTCTTCTGAGTCCTTCCTTAATTTTGTCACTTGCAATTCTAAAATGTATATAGTCTTATAGAATACTCAATTTTTTCCCTTTCTTCATGCCCACACAACCTCTGAACTTCCCTACCTCATGTCTGTCTCCCTTTCTTGTTGCACTTACGCCTGTACATCTCCTGTCCTGAAAAGTGTTCCAAGTAGGAGGCATTCAGAGAAAACCAAGAAACATTTTTGTTTCAAAACAGTACCTTAACTTACAACTTTATTAACCTTTGTATAAATGATCAACATTGAAACTAGCTATTGAAGTTGGTAACTTTCCAGAACAGTTACAAAAATGTAGTTGTTCAAAACAAACAACCACCTCAGAACAGAAGCCTTATGATGAAATCTGCAGTTACTCGCAGGTATAAATTACTTTCTGTTGGGTATAGCAAATGATAATTAGATGCCAAAGAGAATTTTAAGGTCAGCCAGAGTGAGCTTAGTGAAGGTCTCTCCTTTGCCTGACAGAACCTGCTGGGCAAGACCTTTCTTCCTCTTCTGGAGTTGCAGGATCTTTTCTTCTACCGTTCCTTCACAGACAAACCTAAAAAAAAATTTAAAAAGGACAAAACAAATCCACACCATCTCAAGTGCTATGAAAAAATGTCAGTGTTATATAAACATGTCCCCAGTACATTTCAAAAGATTCATCTTACTTAGAAATTAATAATTAGCCAATTATATGACTGACAAAATACTTCTCCTCCTGTTTTGTCTCAAACTGAGACAACCTCTGAACAGAAAACAGCTATCCTCATATTCAACTACAATAGCATTTCAAATATAAGTCTGATGCACGTCAGGTCTCAACTTTGGTCATCTGAAATAACAGCAATCCTCTGACAAAATCCTGTAATTATTGCACGATAAATGATGGCACCTATTATACAAAAATAATACCCAAAAGAACATTTTAGATTCCAGTCTTTGAACGTACTGTGCATTTATAATAACTAATTTAATCGTTCAGTACTTAGTTACAGATGCTTTTTCTAAAAGTCAACTTTACCACTTATTAGAAATGCTTTATGTGTTTTTTAGAAGGGTTCAGGCTTAGAGATCACAGTGAAAAAATCTCCACTCAATTAAGAGAAATGGTTTGGCACCCATACTGTTCTCAGGAATAAACAGGACATTCCCAATAATCCACAGGCTAAAAGACAAGAAACCCCTGTTAGCTGTCAAGACAGCAACATGCATGCAAATGCCATACAGAACACATGAAAACATTTTTATTTCACTGCCCAAATCTCAAAGCCACTGTCAGACCTTGTGTCTAGATCTAAGTAGAAAAAGCAAGGTCTTGTCTCACTGACTAAAGCCAGACAATGCATAAGCAGCAGCTCCTCGTTCTGCTAAGTAAAATGCTGACCTGTGTATCACAACATCCTTCTTCTGCCCCACACGGTAAATGCGGTCACATGCCTGGTCCTCCAGAGCAGGATTCCTACAAGGTAATTAAAAAAAACAAAAAAAGTTGCCTCATTTTCCTGCCTCCAGGGAATCCTGTTTTCTTCCTCTGTAGAACTAAAACTGCTTCCAGGCTACCTTAGGTTTACCAGCTTGATGGCCAGCCTTCACCCTGTCAGCACTTCCCTTTGCCCTGGGTTTCACACAAAGCCAACTGCAGACCACTGGACTGAGACCACTGGTCCACGTAGCCCTAAGCCTGGCCAACAGTTGTAACTCTGAGAAAGCTGAGTAGGTGGTGAGGAAAGAGAGTGAAGCAAAAAGGCAAACCCCAGTGAAAAAGGCCATCACTCAGGAATATTTACGTAAGAGGTGGGTCCATCTGATAACCTTACAGGGAATACTTGTTGGTGTAACCTCCATATTGTAGAAGCATCTCCTTAATGATTGCTACACAGCAGTTGGTTTTGTATGAGGCACATTAGTTTGCTTTTTAAGTTCTCATGAGTAACATTTAGTTTTAAAAAGACTGTGATTTTTATGAGAAAACCTGACTTTGATGAGACAACACAAATATCAGGAGTTGCACACTCTTCTGTAAAACCCAGAGGTACTCTAGCTGTGCTCAGTTACTGACTACACTTAATACCATTGATTTTTTTCAAGCCAAACTGCCTGTAGGCATTACTGCACCACTTCTATTACTGCAAGAAATGAAGCCAGGGACTGCCAAGTCCCCAGCAGCATTTTGTGATACAGAGCTGCATACCTGGATTGCTGCTATATTCCTCTATTTTTTCTTGGCCCTAGAGAACTGTATTTCAGAGCAGTGAGCACTGGATTGAAAAATCAGTATCTTGGATGAGGGCCACAGTACAAACACTTTTCCCCAACTAACCACTAAACCCAACTATAAGCTAAACACCTCCCTCCTAACCCAGCTGCATCAAACATTACATTCAGTGACAAAGCAAGCAGCATGCACATACATATCCTCTCCAAGATGCCATTTGTATTTCTCTTTACCAGTGCATGTCAAGGAGAAAGAGATGGTTTCCTCCAGTCAAGTTCAGGCCAACGCCTCCAGCCAGCAACGAGACCAACATTACCTTCAAAGGCCAAAAGAGCATTAAGGAACCTGTTTGCAGTCACAGAGTCAGACATCACAGCTGCTCATAGCAGGGCTAGGGACTGCTTCCCTGCCCTGAATGCATACCTGAGGCCCTTTGGGATTGTTATTGAACTCTTCCACCACATCCATCCTCTGTTTGGGATTGACAGAGCCATCCACTACGGCATACTTCAGCCCCAGGCGCTGCAGGTGCACAGCTACAACTTTGAGCATGCTCGTCCACTGAGAGACAACCACGCTGGAGAGAGAACAGGGAGTTCACAACCAGCACTCCGTACTGGAACAGTTCGGTCATTGCAGTGTCTCACCCAAGGGGGCCACAAATATTCAGGCACCCTTCCCCACTGCAAACTGGAGCCAAGCCCCTTCCCAATTCAGAAATAGAGGTGTAGTGGTAGAACATGCTGTGGAAGACTAATACCCAATAAACTTCATATAAATTAAGTCTATAACTTTCACCTCTATTTTTGGATTTGACATTTTCACCTCCCAACCACAAACCTGAGTCACAACACAGCTTTTTCTGAAAAATCACAAAAATTAATACCAACATCAAATTTAGATTCACTATAGCCTCTCACTCCCCAGTTTCTTGGGCTAAGCAGTTTGTGAGGCAGTAATTTGTTTAATAGTTTCTTGAAAGGGAACAAAAGCAATGTTGGTGCTTGCATTCTTATGATGGGAATGCTTTTTGGAAAAGACTGGAAAAAAGCTTTCTTTTTATAGGTACTCTGATCAATGCATTCCTTTGTCTCTAACAGGTTCAGTTTTAACCTCTGCTTTAGTCCTCCACTTCTTTTGGGTTGTGGGGTGGGCAAATACTTCTCATCACAACTAAATTATTCCCAATCCTGTTTCTGGAGAATAGTCTTCCTGGGCCTCAAGGCCTGAGACTTCTCACACATTCCCTTATGTTTCCACTTATCTGTATCTTGAACTCCCCTCTTTTGACTTAGACTTTTTTTTCTTCAAGACTTGTGTTCAACTACTGCAGCAGTGTCACCATTTTATCATACCATGAGTTTTGTATTCAATTATTTTAAGCTATTTCTGCTGTTGTCAAGAAACAGTGCGCTTCTCTCAATCACTATGACTAAAGAAAATGACATGGTTGCTAACCTTTTATGAGGCTCTGTGTGGCTCTGAATAGTTTTCAATTCAGCCAAGAGTTGAGCTATCTGTAGGAAAAAAAATCCAAAACATTAGTCTACTTGCTCTCATAATCCAGCTCATGCTTGGATATTCTTTATTAAAAGTAGAAAGTAATCCAAATAGCTTTTCAACTGAAATTTCTTCTGTGCTTAGAGTTTGAAGAGATTTTAATAGTCATTGGTAAGAACACTCCCCCCACAGAAAACAGGGCCAGGAAATCAAATCATACAAGCCTGTCTTACAGATTCCAACCTTCCTGTGGGAAGTTATTGCAACCTCTCCTCTTGCTGCCAACCCTTTTTTCTAGCTCATCACAAGCACCAGGATCTCGCATGCAAGCTCTTCTGACCTTCTGGGAATCCAGTGCTTAAGATTTTCACCTACAGTTTTTCAGCAGTCACATTCTCACAGTTTTAATAAAAGTACCCCTAATGTGTGAGAAGTTGGAGCCTTCTCAGAAGGGGGTCAGCAGGCTATCAGCCTACTCATCTAATTTCATCTCAGTTGGCAACTTAGCCTGATCTGCAATTACCATCTAAGAGGCAAAGTGCTGAAATTCAAGCTTCTCAAGGAAGGTAAGAATGCCACAATCAGAATACCTTGGTGCTCTCTCTGGTGATGTCAAAGATATCTGTTTGAAAAGCTGTGCCATTGAGGTAGACTGTTGACTTGGAATCAGGAGTCTGGAGCTCAGACAGTGTCAAAGCACCAAGCTGTTCCTCAATGGAGAGTACAAGCCCTTCACTGTTCAAGTTAACTTGATCCAGAGCCTGTGGGAAGAACGCAAAATATTAAGGATCACAGTCAAGCCTGAGATCGAATTCAGTATTGATCCAGACAACACAGTATCTGCTGAGGACACTGGGTTTTGAAGGATGCTATGCAATATGAAGACAGAAAAACTAAAAAACCCTACTGGATCAAACAGTTTCTTTGGACCTTTATTCTGCCCCAAAAGGGACAGTGTATGGAAAGCATGTGAGCCACTTCCTGTGGTCCAGTCTCCTCGGACTCCCCCCAGCCTCAGCATTTAACAACTGCAGGATTACACATTTAGCACATAAATTCCTGCCTGTTCCCCTAATAGCTAAACTTTGTCTACAGCTGCTATATATGTATATATATATATATAGTTCAGAGCCAAGAACTCCTGAAAGATTAGTCTGCTTCATACAAGGCAACCTCAAAGCACTGACAGAGCTCTCCAACACAAAAGCCCTTGAAACAGGTTACACTTGTGGACTTTTCAAGACTAGGTTAAGATTAACATTTCTTTACCATTAAAATTCTAGTTCCCTTTTTGTCTGAATAAAGACACAGCTGCCCATATAAGTCATGCTGGGGAACGCTTCAGTAGAAGGTAAGCCCATCTAAAACATCTTAGGTTTCAAAACACAGAGTCCTAAAATTGACTCTGTTCATACTCTCACAGCTAAGAGAAACAAAGGTGTTACCAAGTCTGTTAACTTGCATAAACACTTTAAAAAAAAAAAAAAAAAAAAAAAAAAAAAACAAAAAAAAAAACAAAAACAAAAAAAACCACAAAACCCCCCACACCACTACAATGCAATTACCACTTTCAGTAAGGAGAGATGGCAGCAGCACTGACGGAGTCTCAAGAGCATGGACAAGACATGGACAGTACTTGAGACCTGGGAGGCACTTTGTGAGCCTGCTAGAAATTCCTTTTGACTGACTCCAAACTCTTGTGCAACTGCCAAGGAAGGAAGACAACGTCAAGAGCTATTGGAGGCATTTCTGAGCACTGCCCATTCACCTCCAGGAAGAGGCTCACAAAGAGGAGTCAAGAATTAACAGGCAAGCAAATACCTGATTTAACATAGGAACCCATCAATGCTCAATTTAAGTAAAAAAAGGGAAAAAAAAGACAAGAACACAAGTCAGGGTATTACATACCATACACTCATGCTGACATATGTTATCTGAGCAACCAGACCTTTAGTTCAAAGGAAAAATTAGGCACAGAATGGTTAAGAGATTTTCCGAGAGCCACAACAATGAGAACACACTTAGAATACTAAGATATAAGTCTTTGTAACATGAGGGGAGCATTTTCTGAAGAATTTCTAAGTCCTGACCCCAGGTCTGTTCCCCTTTCTGAGCTGTGCACTTAAGAGCCACTTCTGAAAATATTTTCAGGGAAGGTCATGCTCAAACCTTTCTCAAAGGGGTTACCACCATCATACTCTCTGTCTTCATTTTTCTGCTCTTGTCTCTTTAGGTACGACTGTAGTGTTGACCTGTAAAAAAAAGACAAAGACACTGGGATTCACAGCATGAAAAAAGGCAAGAGGGACCTGAGCTTAGCAAGTTGATGATGCATTAAGGTAAGGAAGGTTTCATTAATCATTCAGTCACAAAAATGATCACCAAAAAAAACCCCAGTCTTGTTTAACCTGAGTATGATCAAAACTACAGATGCATTTTGGAAATCACAAGAGAAAGCAAGTCTGCTTTTTGAGTATGAGAACATTTTTAAATGTATATTTAAAAGGAAGGAAAAGTCTTTACAGTGAGACTGCTGAAAGAGCCTAGGAAAACACAAAGTTATGCTGGCTTGCATTATAGCTATCTGGAGAGGCCAGCATAATTTCTAACTGTACAAGAATCACAGAGCAAATATGATAATTCTCTCATTTACAGGTGCTCACACATCATCATTTAAGAACTACTTGTTGCAATTCCAAGTCTTTGGAGTCTTGCAATCAGTGAGATTAAGTGTAAGGCGAGAATACAAAGCTCATATGAAACATGAATATATGGGAGAAAAAAAATTAAACCGTTTTGCCTGCTACCTGAACAAGCAGTGTATTTTCAAACACACCAGACAGATAAATCAGAAGGGAAAAAATTAAGAGGAATTTATCCAAAAGCTCTCCTCATCTGAAGTGAATTTCTCCTCTGATTTCCATATCAATAAGAAACAAACCCACAAAATATCATATCTCTATCCACATTCATACCTGGATCTTGCAAAGAGCACATTGTACACAGATTGCTCCTCTGCTTTAAGTTTTAACTGATGCAATTGTGTCCTACGCTGGGGCAGAGATACCTGAAGTGAAAATTCACATGATCAGATGTATGTAGTGCAAAAGCCTTACAGAGCATCACAAACAGCAGCAATCCAAGATTTAACACAACACTCTAAGTCTCAGAAGATAGCTGTTTGTTCACTAAAGCCATATGTATTAACACAGTTATGACAAAACAGACACTCACAGAACTCCAAGGAGCCTGGTTAACACTCACAATAAAATCTTTATTCTAGCAATAACAAGTTCATACTATGTATGAATTGCTCAACAACTACCACAAAGGGATTAATTTTTGTGTTGTTAAAGTACCTTATTTCCCCATTCAAAATCAGACACTACACCAAAATGATACCTTTTAAAGGTTTAAGACACACCTATGACTAATATTCCATTCAACAGACTGTTTGTAAAAAGCAACGCAGAAAGCCAATGCTCCAGCACACACCAGGTCCATTTGACATGTGGCAGCTTGGGGCCTCAGATCCAGGCTAGTCCAGTGATCTGGACTAACCTTCCACTGAGTGGCCATCTATATGCAATTATTTGGCATATTTTTGTCTGCATGTGACTTATAACTGAAAGGTTTCATTATTTTCTTTAATTCTGCTTTCTGGGTAAGCAACCAAATCTTCCCACAGACATTTGCTTCTCTTGCTCAAGAGGTTTCAGCAGACAGGGAACCCCACCCATTAACAAATTTATGCAAGTAAATAACTAACTGTCTGCTGCAAGGAAAACAATGGAATGATGGTGTAGTTTTGGAGGGTAAAGTTCTTACCAGGGGCTTGCCAGCTGAATCCAGCTGGTCCTTAGTTCTCTGCAGTAAGAGGCTCCTGGTTAAGAGGCTTAGCCTCTCCCCTCCCTTCCTTGTGTTGTTATCTACCTGGTACTTCCAAACTTTGTATTCGTCAAAAGGAGAGCAACGTAGAAACCTGTGACAGGAAGGAAAGAGACTTCATACCAAGGGAAGAAGAGTTCTTCACTTTGGAGTGACCAGAACCAAATTTCTTGCTATTCCTTGCTACTAAAACAAGCCATTTCCAAATGCCATAACTGCATGACCAAGGAGCAGTAAAACATTTCCAGTGTAATAGTGATGATAACTTTTTTGCTTAGATGTCCTACCATCACTTATATTGTAAGTACATGTTTCTGATTCTGTACCCATCACTTCCTCTTATGTTTCAAGCATCACCAGCAAACAAAGGACATCTAGATGCAGAGGCACTTTCCAAATAGCATATTCATCTGTTATTTCAAAATAGCAAACTTCTTACTTGACAGTTAATTTCAATTATCCAAAATTAATTTCAAATGCAAGTTCTCTCTGGTTCTCCAGCACCATTTGTAACCTTTTCCCCCTCAGCAATGAGGACCACCTGTTTATCACTGTGCAGAGAATCCAAAGTTTTCACCCCTTCCTTCAATGCCCTTGTAGCACAATACTCCAAGAAGGTCCTCCCAGGATGCTCTAGTAACAACAGGGATTAACTTATAGAACCTCTGCTCATTAAAATTGGTTTTGTGCTTACTCATCTTGAAGACAAAGGAGATCCAAGGTAATTTCCCCTTTATTCTCCGTGGAGGCAGAAAAGCTACATGCAACAGCAGACACATGGTCAGCCTTGTGCAATGCCTCAACCACAGCCTTTGCAATCCAGTGCTTATCATTAATATAACTAATCCTACTACTTCACCTATCTTAGAGACATCTCAAACTCAGAAACAACTTCAGCACTTCATCAGAGAAGAATTACTAAGACTGGATCCCTGTCCATCTGGTCATGTGCAGCCAGCTCACCTCAGGAGCGAGTACATGTCCAGCAAGTTGTTCTGTATCGGCGTCCCAGTGACAGCCCATCTGGCACTGGCTCTCAGTTTGCACACAGCTATAGAGGTTTGAACCCGTGGGTTTTTAATATTGTGAGCTTCATCCAATATAATTCGAGCCCAAGCTACCCTGAGCAAAGGGGAACAGGGAAATGATCCACTCTGAAAGAAAAGCAGATTATAACTGAAGCAAAACCTAGGTTCTCTAAGGAGGCACAAGCAAACACATTTCTCCAGCACTAAGTATTTTCGTGATGTTAGTCAGCAGCAGTTTGTGCTCTTACTGTCACGTAAGAAATGGTCTCCAAAAATCATCTCTTCAAAGCTTCCATGTTTAAAGTTTATAAGCCAAAAACTAACTTATTTGCCTGATCTCAATAATAATTTCTAGTATTTTGTTAGTTTTCTTGCTTTTAACATTTTATCTTATAATATTGTTGTTTCAAGAGGTGTTTCATATCAGTAAAGTTTTGCTATGCTGAGATGAAGGACCATATATCATTATTCTGATCTCTCAAAATTTTACAGATGCCACCTAGAAATTTCAGAAAATTTCAAGTCCTGTTTTCTTCAAGAGTTATATCTAGAGCTGGGCAGAGAGGTCGGAGACAGCAAGGGACTTCCTCTACACTGTGTAGTCATTTCAGTCAGCACTCAGCAATCACATCATTCTTTCCATAGCCCAGCCAGCACACTGCTGTTTCTTCAAGGCAGCATGGAAGCTGCCTCAGTCTCAGTTCAGACTGACCAAGATCCTGAGGTTTCTGGTAGTTTGGGGTGGCATTAATGCTTCAAGCAACAAAGAACATCAAACAGGAGATTCTACTACTCCTTCACCTCAAAAGAAGAATGAGATTCACCATTGCATTCTTAAAATTACTTCTTAAGACATTTCAACTGTCTGTATTCAATATAGCATAATTCTACAGAACATATATGTTGCGAATATATTCACAGCGCTTCCTCTCATCACTTTGCTTTTACAAAAATAATCAACAGGTAGTTATGAAAAAAAATCAGGTTGCTGCTCACTGTAGCACATATAAGGTGCTACTTGAAACAACAATGGTTTGTAACACCTCAGAACAAAACTTTAAGGCAATTCCCTATTGACATTATGGCTTCTCACCCCCACATCGTAGTCCTGAGCAGGGACTTCTCCCTCCTCTTTGGTTGTGGGAACCTCCTTGGAGAGAAGGCTGTAGGTTGTGACAACAACATCATATCCAGAAAGCCTGAATTAAAAGAAAGTAGTGATCAGGAGCAAGAATCAATAAGGATTTTTTTTGCAAGAGAGACTAAATGCATGCTAAAGAATGCATTTAAGAACAACACAGTGCTACAGGAAGTGAAACCCTGAGTTTTACAGAAATCTGAGCTTCATTGCAGTTAAACAGGAAAAATGCATCATCCCCATTTTAAGGATACTGGAAGTAGACACATCAAGCTCAAGAGGACAGTAAAAGCCCATGGACCTGAAGGCACACCACATGGCATGAGCCCTACTTAGAGCCTGGCACCCAGTAATACTGCTCAGCATGGCCTGAAGAGGTCTAGAAAATACGCTGAATTATGCATACTGCTGATAAAAAATACAGCTACCAAGCACAAGCATGGAAGAAACTGCCATTGACAATCTTCTTGCTGGCAAGCAAGAGATATTTTGAAGAATATACACCTTTTTTTTTGCTATCAGAAGCAACAGCAGCCTCCACCAGAACCACTGAGCATGGGCACAGGGCATAAGCATTTTAGTAAATACACCTTGACAGCACAAATCAGCCTGACTTTCTGGACCTCCCACATTTCAATACTTCATGTTCTCCCATCATTCTACATCCACTTCCATTTCAACTTTGATAAACACAGTCTCTTGCTACATAGTAGTTTGCTTTTCTTGGTCATATTTATGGTTTAGCACTTACACCTCTGCATGCTTTTCTCTATTTGCCCCATGGTACAGACAGACCCTCAGTTTGCCAAAGGCTACATGTCTCTCAATCTCTTTCTTCCAGTGGTGGATCAAGGATGCAGGACAAATTACTAAAGTGCCATGGGAAGGGATAACAGTGAAGTCTAAAAGAAAATATTGCAAACAGGTTTCAATGTCTTCACATTAGACTAGGACAAAGACAGAATTGTTGGAAATTCACAACTGAGAAGAGCGTCCAACCAATTTCATGAGTATACAGACAATACAGACTGTGGACACAGGACACAGCAGCAATACTCTTTAAAAAAGGATTAACATCCCCAGTGTCTGTGGACAAGATAAAAGTAATCTTTGGGGGAGAGCTGGAAAGAAAAAAGATCAGTTACAGAGAGGTGAGTAGTAACTATTTGAAGTCCCTATGAAAACTATGCATAAAAAACTGCGAAATCTTTTGCAAACCCAGCATATCACTCTCTACAACTTCCTGAAAGGTAGTTGTAGTCAGGTGGGGGGTGGTCTCTTTCTCCAAGCAGTAACTGACATAACAAGAGGTCACAGTCTCAAGCTGCATCAAGGGAAATATAGGTTAGATATTAGGAAAAAGTTTTTCACACAGAGAGTGATAAAGTACTGGAATGGTCTGCCTGGGCAGGAGGTGGAGTAACCATCTCTGGATGTGTTTAAAAAAAGACTGGATGTGGCACTCAGTGCCATGGTTTAGCTGAGGTGTCAGGGAACGGGTTGGACTCTATGATCTTGAAGGTCTCTTCCAACCTTGTGATTCTGTGATATGCTGGCTTTCACTATTTCAGGAAAACAGTAAAAAAAACCAAAATCTCCAAACAATATAAAGTAATGAGTTGGAAAATCCTACACATCCAATGGGAGACAAAAATGACCCTGATCAGAGAAAGGCCATGCAAGGAGGCACAGTACAATTTAGCTAAATGAAAGTTTCCTGGGGGAAAAAAGTGAGCAGAGATACGGTGTGTTGTTCTACAACCCCTTAACCTGTATGCTTTAGGCATTTCAGATGGCACTTCATCATAATGTACATGCTCTGTAGGATGGAAAAAAAATCTGTACCATTTTTGGATAGCCATATTTCTAATGCCTCCTTTCTTTTCTCTGTCTTCAGATGCTTCTGGGCCAGAATGAGAGCAATCATCGTTAGAGTCTTCCCCAAGCCCATGTCATCCGCTGCAAAAAGACGCAAGCAAGTTACCACCTGCAGAAATGAGACCCCTTGGATCTACACTGAGTGAAATACTACAACAGAAAGTATCCATAGATGAAAATGTCAGGGTATGATTTAGTAATTGGTTAATACCTGTACTTGGTAATAGGGCACAGAAAACAAGCCCTTTTGACACGTGTACCAGTTATTGGCCTCCAAGTAAGTTACATGCAAAACTTTGCCGCCATAGATCTGCCCCACAAAATCCACTTTGCCATTCTGTTGCTCACCCAGAATTCCTCCACATGGCCTCTGACTCTCTCTCCAGAGGAGCCATGCAAGCGCCTGTCTCTGGTGCTGCAGCAGTGAGACCTGAGGGGGTGAGTGAGACAGAGGATTTGAAGGAAACACCTGGCAAAATTTAGACACTTCTGCTTCCTTTACCAATTGTTATGTTCCAACTGTTTTACTACACTCTTGCTAGAAGGAGTTTACCTACCTGATCTTCCACATGGGCTGGGATACCCAAGGTAAGCAACTTCTGCAGACAGGAGGTAAGCAGTACCATAGATGAGTCTTCCTAATGTCTCCTGCACTAACCAGCCTAATGCCTCAGAGTGCTCTCAGAGAGCAGATAACAATGGCTTGTTCAGCTGGAAAATCCACCCCAAACTGCCTTGCCTACAACAGCTACCACTGTCAAGGAAAGGGATTGAGAACACTTCCCCTTTTCTCACCGAGTCTAAGACCCCTATAGATTCTTAAAACAGGAAGAGGGACTACATACTACCAACACAGGACATTCAGTGGCCTTGCCCACCACTGAAAAGGTCCCAAGACAACATGACAAGTGACACAACATATATGCACCTACACACCACCCTGTAGAGGCATGTGCCTTTGTTCCAATACCTTGCGTATAACCCCAAACAGATCAGAACTACTCTGGAATCCATCACATTCCATTAACACAATCACCTGCAAACCTTTTTTGAAAGAGTATTTCTTATAGCTCACCAGGAAGAATGAAAAATTAGGTTCTCAGCCTGTTCCTCACAGCTCTGTTCTGCCAGTCACGTACAAACAACATGGATGGAATGCAATTAGAGTATCTCCTTCCAGCAGGATGCAAAGTATGTCAAAGTGGGAAGGAAGGAATGCTCTAGAGTACCACTCAGAGGTTGTGATTCATTCATCAGCATGACAGCTTCCATCCTTGCCAACCCACCTTCAGCCCAGAGGGATCTTCAGCTGCTGTCTCCTCTGTTGGACAGGATTCTAGAGATTTGTGAAGATGATTAATAGCCTCAAATGTGGCACTGTGTACAGCCCTGATTCGGTCTTCTGTCATTCTTCCCCCATACAGATTCTGCACACCAACACTCACTGCAAAGACACAGTACCAGAGATGTGTTCACAAAGCTAACTTTCCCTAACAGATCTTTCATCCCAGAGATTGACTTCGGTGTCTACAGATGCCTGAGGGACAGTATGCAGCAACAAAACAGGCTTAGTACTCTCACATGTATTTACAAGTCACAGGATTATTTCAGAAATAGTACTCAACAGGGTTCTCTGTAATAGCAAAGTCTTTCTATACTTACTTCCAAAACTTTGGCCACTGGAATCCAAAGTAGCAGCAGCTGAGGGGTGACTCTGTGAGCCTGCAGAGGCCTTTGCTGTAGGATCCTGAAGCAGGGGAGGTGTTATCAACTTTGTACCACCTGGCCTGTCAACTGGGTTAGATAAAGACTCTTCGCAGCAGCTACTGCTTGTGCTATCCTGCCCTTAAGGAGAAAGGAATCACAGGGTGAAAAGGTTGCACAGTGAATCTCAGAGCCTTGCTCTACAGCCCAGAGAAGAGCCTTCATTTTGCCCAACAATCTATTGCAAAATACTATGAAGTGGTGACACTAGTTTAATAGCGGATTACCACATCACCTGAGCCACTGCAACCACCAACGTGTGCTCTTGGCCGGCTGCAGTGACAGGCAATGTGTCCAGCTGCAGTGACAGGCAATGTGTCCAGCTGCAGCCTCATTATGTGGTTTACAGCAACACAGTGAATTCTGCAGCTGTGATCAGAGTAGTGCAGACAAGGTTAGTTTTGCACCCTGTTCCCAGATGATTCATTAATATTGAAGGCATCTCTCTTGTCAATATTTTGGACACAAAAACTATTGAAACATCCCAGAACAAATGGGCCAAGAGAGCTTTTCTCTCTCAAGAATGGCTGGAAGCTGCTCATTTTGAATCTGGTAACTGGAATTCAGTGACAATAACATGCATGAACAGCACAGTTCCATAATGCAACAGAGGGAGTGAACACTTCATTGTCATGTTCTCATAGAGATTTGAGTTGTTCCATTCATCTGCTCCCAGACATGTACTTTGCAATTAACAATTTTCATCTTCAGTAAATCCCAACAGACAAACATTTTATAGACCACAGGCCATATATAAGTATGTGCTATGCTTCCTCCATATTAACAACTATTTTAAGAAAAACTGTTTTGTAAACTTCTGGAGCAAAAAAAAAAAAAAACCCAAAAAATTAGCCCTACCTTGTTCACTAGTATCTGCTGTTGAAATGTTAAGAGCACTGAGTGCAGCTTCCAAATCCTGCACTTGCTTTAACAAGCGCTCCCCTTTATCTGGCAGCATCTGAACGTTCACTGTAGCCAATGTACTCTGCAAAAAAGAAAGAAACCAAAACTTGAGTGTGGTCACCAAGCTCTCTGCCAACACAGCACAATCAGGTCAGAAGTCTAAAAAGAACTAATGCTATCCCATTTTAATTGGCATTTTGATACTGTTCTGTAGTCTCCAAAAGCTTTCAAGTGCCATTCAGTGCAATTAAACAGTCTTTTAGTAGAAAATAAACTAACCATTAGTGTTCTTTAGAAAACTAACCATTAGTGTTTCATTAGAGAATATGGAAGGACACAGGGACTCCTCCTTTTTATGAAACATGCAGTCAGGTGAGTCAGACAATCTTAACATCTCTCAAAACATCTACATTTAACCTACCTGCACCTTTCTTTCTATGCTTGCACAAACAACAGTTCTGACTTTATTTCAACATTCTGTTCTGAACTCCAGACAAACAGAGGAGTTCATAATGAAAACTGTAAAACATAGTGACTGGCAATTATTGAAGGAAAAAAAAAAAAAAAGCAAAACAGGCAGGTAGTCTATTTCACCCCAGTGTAAGCTTTCATAGCTAGACCACTCCTACTGCACAAGGCCAAGAGAGGCTACCAGAAACAGCCATGTTATTTACAAAGGTTAAATTCGTTGTGCACTATTCTATTTTATGCAAATTATTTTCAGGGTAAAAGACAAGACAATCTCAGGTGGGTCAAAACTGAGCACCCCCAAAGGCAGAAGATTGTACTTTCTTAGAAGTAATTGGTTTGTATCTGCTTATCACAACCAGTCTGTACAAAGGCTGAATTCCCTTCCATGCCACATCTTCCTAAACCCCATTTTGAGTTTCTGCTGTGAGGAGACATATTCTGATGTCTGTCACAAGTAACAGAAGTCATCTTGAAAACAGAACAATAAACCCCCCAAATAATAGGTGCAATAAATGACCTTTTTCTGTTTCAGCTGGAGTAGAAGATGGTTATGAAGCACTTTAGGGTCCTGGGGTCCTTCCATGTGATGTGATGCTGCTGCTCCTGGCAAAGCTGTCCCCTGCACACACTTTCCTGATTTTCCTGAAGGAATCTCCACTGATTTCTCAGGTTTATTTTCACCCGATGAGGAACGAATAAATTGTTCTTCATCACTGTCACTGCCAGAGGCTTCACCAGGAGGCTGTGGCAGCCCTGGCCTGAGCTGTGCCTTGGGCAGCTCTGCCTCTGCCCCTCCCCTCAGGGCAGCACACTGAGATGCCGACTGCACTCCTGCTGGGGAAGGGGCATCTTCCTTAGGCACCAGTGTCATTTCACCGTTCTTCTGACCAGTGCAATCTTTCTCTCTTGTTTCTCCATCCCTACAACTTCCTAAGTTTTTTTTCCCAAGCGTCTCCTCTCCTGGAGGCTTGGTACTTGTACTTTGCTTTCCAAGACTTAGTGGGAAGAGTTTTGATCTTGTGCCTGACTCCTTGTCCACACAGTCAGAAGGCTTCTTGGATTCCTTGCCACTGCCACCATATTTCTCTTCCTCTGAAAGTATATTTTTCCCCTTCCTGGTCTCAGAATGGCAAAGTTTAGATTCAGACACTGTAGTCTCCTGAAGTTCTGTGTCACTTTTACTTCCTGTGGATGATTTCTTTTTATTTTTGAGCTCTTTCAGAGGTACTGTCTCTAAGGAGGAATCAGAGGTCGATTTCTTTTCTTTATGTGACACCAGCACACTCTCATTCTCTGCTTTACCTCCTGTTGCTTTAACTTCCTCTCCATTTCTTTGCTTCATTTTTTCCCAGGATGATGGTGCACGATTCTCATTTAGCACTTTGAATGGATTTCTTTGGCTAGTGAGATTGAAGAAAGGTACTGTTCTGAGCTGGGATTGCAAGGGTTTTGACACTTTGGTAGCTTTTGGATCCTGCAATATGTACATGGCAGTAAATGCAAATGTATAAATTGTTAAAGCCTGTTAATAACACACACAACCTTATCACCTCAAGCAAGACTTCATCCACTACCAAGATCATCTTTCCTATCATTTTAACAGAACCAGGACAACATTTCATAAGAAATCCAAAACAAAAGCTGATTTTCTACTTTTTTTGCCATTCCCATTTTTTTTTTGGGATCAAGTCCCAAAAGCACAATCTCTAGAAAAGAAGACAGCCAGGAATCAAATCCAAGCTTCTTCTAAGACCGAAGAATAGTGAGTACTTCACACAACTGAGAGAAATCTCATCTAGAGGACAGCAGGCCTCATACACTTCTTGGCTGGAAAATATAAAATCTCCCACTAAGTAGTTTCAGAGGTGATTATGGCATATGGAATGAAAAGCCATGCTGGAGTAAGGCAATACTGCAGTACAAATGAAACACTCTTACCTGCCATGGGAAGCTTCCACACCATTTCTTCCCATTCAACTTACTCTTAAGGCACCGGTAAAACAACCTACCAAGGATTAAAACAAGATTTCAATCCCAGGAGCCAATAAAGAAGCTCTATTATTTTAAAAGTACTTTGCACCAGAAACCATCAAAGGAATCTGTACTTTACATTCAGACCTTTGCATAACAAAAGGCCATGAACACTGGCAACAGAGCTTTTTACAGGAGTAGTGTTCTCTGAATAAAGATTCCTAGGGTTTGGGGTTTTTCTAAACTTTAGCAATAGAAGAGTAACTGCTCAGGCAAAAACACCATCTATGTTTAGAGCCTTAGAAGCATCTTGTGATTTCAAGGTGCAAGGAAACAGCTCTTCTTTTAGTTACACTGCACAGGCTACCTCATCTTTATAGCAACACTTTTTTAAACTAGCAGCCAACCAGGATTGCTGCAAGTACTTTATCAGAACTAACATTGGGGAATTTGACCCTGAGTTTGGATGAACCCAACCACAGAGCCATGTTCAATTCTGTCAAAAAAAACCCCATTATCTGATGACCCAGGTTTATACTATTAGATGTAACTGCTAATAAAAGTGGCAAACATTTGGAAACAGGGTAAGTGAAGGCCTCAGAGCTCAACGATTCTCTTCAATTTTAGAAGGAAACTGCAAGTTCTCTCTCATTCTCCAATACCATTTGTTTCAACATGTGCAATAAACCCCTGCTTTCATTTCGAATGATTTGTAGTTCAACTCTCTCACTTGTTCATATATAATAGAGAGCTAAGAGCCTCCTGATCCTAAAAATCTTTATTTTTAAGAGGAAGCAGCCTACAAAGTAAGTCCTCAGAGATGCCATAAAAATGAGATGCTCTAAATAAGGGCTCTCCTTTCCCCACAGAACACAGGTACAGCTTAGGTGGATGTTAAATCCTTATTAGAGAAAAACTACTTAATCACAGGATTCAAGTTTTTCTGAAGTAAAACTGTAAAAACAAAACGACCGTTAGTCAGAATCAGTTTGAGAACATTATTTTAAGCACTGAACATAGGATAAAGAAGGAAAAAGCAACACAGGTTTAACCCGTTTGAAGGCAGATATTCGGTTTTTTAAAAACTTGAGGAACTTACCGGTATTCATCTCTGTCCGGCTGCTGAACCAGGACTTGCAGTTCCACCACGCACCCCTCATGGACCAAGCAGTGCGAAGCAGGAACCCTGAAGGGAAGAAAGGAGAAGCGGAAGAACACAGACAAGACGAACTGCCACCGCAAAGCAATCACTTGCGACAAAACAAAGGCTACGTAAGAAAACGAGTTTGCGACTGCTGGCACAGCAGTGAACTTCCCTCAGGACAGCCAAGTGTGTCCCATCGTCCCCCTGCTGCCGCCCCCGCCCTGCACCTACGGCGCTGGGAGGACGAATCCGCAGGCAGCGGGGCCCTGCGCCCCGCACACGTAGAAGCTCTTCCCTTTGTTGGGGCCATCGCGGACGCCCGTTTTCAGGAAGCAGAGGGACCCTGCGGAACGGAGAAGAGCGGAACTGGTCAGGCCGAGCCCCCCACGGAGCGCCCCTCGCGGAGAGCCCGGAGCGCCCCTCACCGTGCTCGGAGCACAGCACAGCCTCCATGGCCGCGCAGCGCGGCCGCGCCCGCCCTTTGAACCGCCCAATCCCGCCGGGCCGGCGCTCCCGCCAATCACCGCGGGGCAGGGGCGGGGCAGCCAATCGCCGCTGCGCTGCGCTCCCCTCGCGCACAGCCCTCGCGCCCCCGAGGGCGGGAACAGGCGGGAGGGGAGAGACTAAGGGGGCGTGGTCACACGGGCAATGGGCGTGGCCCTGCGGGGCCCCGCCCCGGTGGCACAGCCGGCGCGGCCGCGCTCCTAAAGCCGGCCCGGTGAGGAGGGAGCCGTGCTCCACACGGGACACCTTCCCGTCCTGGAAACCGCTCCAGCTGCCGCGCCTGACAGGATCACCCTGCCAGCTGGACACATGTTTAAAAGTAAAATATTTAAAGATGAATGCAAGTTGAAATAATAGTACAAACACCATAGACCATCAGGAACTGGAAATAAGTTGTTTTTCTTTTCTGTATTTAAGGTGGGAAATACAGTTTTACAAAACGTGTGCATTTCTCAATTACTGCTTTTGTTAATGACAACTCAAGTGAGAGAACGACTCTGGTAACAGTTATGGGAGGGTTATAATGTGTGTACAAAAATATGAACAACATTTACACTTAATAACAGATTAGTGACATTAACATAGGCAGCCGAATTCAGCCATGGTGTAAACTCTTGCAGCCCCCCAGACCTGCTTGAAGGCTGCATTTGTCTCAGTACCTGTGTGAAAAATGTGCTTTTTACGCAATACTACTGGTTTTGTGCTTCCACACATGCCTTGGAATCTTTTCTCCTAAACACAGCGTTTTGGGCCAGCACCTACTCCTCCACAATGCATTCATACTCCTGTGCGCCCTTCTGACATTCAGCAGCGGCTCTGCCCAACTTGTTTCAAGCAGGAGTACAGAATAAAAGGGAAGCACACAAAATACTTCCAGGCAAGTGCACAGCTTAAGGAGTGTTGAGTACTACAAGAGACTGTGATGGGAATGGTGATAGCAATAATGACCTCGCTGCAGAGTGCTTCCCGGCAAATACTGGGATTTTTGGTTCTTTTTTTCCTAATGAATACCCACAGGTGCAATCTCTCTAACATATTAGAAGTAAAAAATGCAGCAGTTAGAACCTCCCTATTATTAATTGATTTATTCCTGTATTATGCTAAGAGCCATCTTTCTGGAGCTTAAGTGTTCTTGCTCTAACAGCCTGTTCTTAAACCAGCAAACCATGTACTGAATTTTAGGCATGCAGTTATATTTTACATGGGAAGGCAATGGGATTCAGGCTTGTTCAGAAAGTCAAGTTGCTTTGTCCAGAGATGGATATAAGCTTGTGCTGAAATACACCTCTGAGTAAGGAACAAAGACAAATAGGATGTCTAAATACAGTACTGGACCAAGGCTCTGCCACACAACACTTTGCTTCTGTGCCTCTGAGTAAGTCATACAAAGACAAAACTTAATGAGTGTACACTCCATTTTTACCCAGATGGAAACATCCTGCTCCTGATTTCCAAACAATCTGCAGCAAAACCTCATACAAAGCACTTCTGGGGAAAGGTAGAGGCACAGAGGAGCAGACACAGAGTAAACAAATGCAAACCCTTGGTCCTTAAGTCCGTTTGCCACTGACACCCACCCCCAAGGAATTATCCTGCTCACTTATGTCTCCTCTCTGACATACAGAGTAAGGCAGGGCTTTAACCCCACAAAGTAAGGAAGGGGGTAGTCCACGAAGGCATGGAAAGGTTCTTCAAGCTGGATATACTCAAATGATCCACCTCATCCCTCTTTTCCTTACAAAACTTGCCACCTTTGTAGCTTGTTTCACTGCCTGCCAGCAGCTTGGCTGTGCTGAGTTCCCCTTCTTTGGCAAGCAGGGCTGATCAACCCTCTCACAAAGGCCTAACAAGGTAATGTCTGTACAGTGCTTAAGAACATGCAAAGTGCAATATAAGTGCCAAATGTTCTTATTTTTGAGATTAATGAATTAATACTCCAAGCAATAGAAGCACTGAGGTAACTACAGCTTAAATACTACATTCCCTCATAATTAATAAAAAAAACAAAAACAGCTAACTCTCTTCTCTCTAGAAGATGAATCCTGAATATGAAGTGATAATATTTATATTCTGTCAGGTTTAACACAGACACAGTGTCCTTTTAATAACAGCAAAACATGAGCTGAAACCAAGAATTCTGCACTAATGATTTCCTCAAATCCCACCTCTGTGCCGTTCCCAGCACATGTTTACTCCCATTCATTACAGAGGAGTTGTTTACTCCCATTCATTACAGAGGAGCTGGTGTCCCATGCCACTGAAGAAAAACACACTCCAATGTCAGATCTGGCATTCTGATGGCTGAACAGACAGAAATATCCCCCAGCAAAGGTAAATAGCACCATAATCTGCATGAGCTCTCGGAAAAGTTCAGGTTTTGTCCTTAGCAAAGTCCATGTTGCTCAGCTGGGAGTAAGGGTTTATGTCTTATCCAATGCACAAGCTCCTATCAGAGCACTCCAGCTATCAAGTACCAGCTGATTTTCCTGGTGGTCAGAAGACGATGGATGTAACAATGAACACTGCACATACCTTTTCTGTTTTGTTCCTGTATCAGCTTTGGCCAATGGACCCAAGATTCAACTGACTAATGAGGTGGTCAACGAAACCAAGCCCTGCATTCCTATGTGCTGTGTGATAATGATGTGGCAGAAGAGTCAACTGCGCCCCAACCAGTAAACAAACACTGCTGTAAAATGCTAATGCAAGTACCAGAACCCAACTGTTTCCATGTGAAAAAAACATTGGAAACATCCTGAGAAGGTGTCCTGGTTCTGGTGAAACACTACCAGCTGCAGTAGGCCCTGCTTAGTGGTTTCATTCTGTTTTCCCACTCCAGTGCTTGTGTCAAATGTTCCCTTCATCGATGCTCTGCAACTTCAGTCTTTGGCTGGCATGGGGTCTGGCACCACGCCGGGTGTACCCACTGCTTCCTGCCAGAGTCCATGAGGGGAACAGGGCTCCTGGTAAAGCATCTTCCCCAAACAGGCTGAGTTTCACATCAGCTTCTATAGCTCGGGCCAGACTGGCTGCATAACTGTCCAGAGATTTATGAACTTCAGCTTTTACATGAAGAACAGTATTCTTTGCAGCCTCTGGAAAAAAAAAAAAAAATAGGTAACAGTTGGTAAGCATGGCTGTGCAAATGCTTGAAAACTAATATAGATCCTGTTGTAAAGGCATGATCATTCCCTCTGCAAAATAACTACACATTTATCAACAATACTCAAGCTTCCCACACCATTCTATGAATGAAAAGCTTCCAGAGCTTCAGAGCTGGGATGATCTGTGTCACTGCAGCCATTTTTGTAGCATCTGTACACCTCTCTACCCACCAACATGTTGACCAATACAAGAGTTCATCCTAAATGTAACTCTTCAGTGAGGCTGCTGAAATACTTTAAAGCCTCACTGAAAAGCCTGAGACTCACCAGGGAGAATTGCTAAACCTGTAGGGAATTGTGCGCTGAGACTTTCCTCTTTCACTCTCACAAGAAATTAGATGTCTGCTCCTATGTAATCACTCAAAAAGATAGTGGGAAATGTATGCTAATGTGTTTGTACAAGGGAATATAAATCTCATGCTGGGAAGAGGGCAAAAGGGAATTTTGCCAAGATGTTTAAAAATTCTATAGAAATAGTTTTCCATTATTTCAGATTTTATTATTACTTGATTCTTAAAGGCATTATGCTCATTTTCATCATGTCCATAATCACATATTGTTTAGAAAATTCAGTTGTTATTATCAAGTCTTCTATTGGAATTATTGTAACTATCAGCAAAAATTAATGTTCCGACATTTTATAGATGATCACTGCAATATTCTGCTAGCCCAGAAGCAACAAGTTGACTGAAAAAATTGCATGTGGTTCATCTGTTTTCACCTATACCTGCTGAAGAACACACCTAGTAAAGCAAAGTAGAATTTAAGTAAGAAAAATTAAATTAAACAGAATAAAATTATATTCAGATCATTGAAGTCTGTAAATGGAAGAATTTCAAGTCTGTAACAGGCAAAACTTGTAACAGCCACTACGATGAGTGGAATTGCAGAGAGGATACTGCTGTGCAATTTAATTTATGTATGTGCAGGGAATCCCAGCTTCTAACTCTTATCCTTGCCTGCTGCTACTTGAGATCTGGAAGAAAGGCCCGATTTTGCTTTCTGTTGTACCTGCATGAATGATCAGGTTTGTCAAGGCACACAGTGGTCAGATACTTTTCAAGACAATTGTCAAGGTCCTGTGAGGTTTCCTGAGCATTCAGTGTAGTTGACTCTGAGCATTTTCATACTTACCCCTACACTCACCTTTAATTTGTTCCACTTCATCTTCAAATGTCACTGAACTCCTCCTTCGAGGGGGACAGATGCAGGGTGGGGCATGAGGGCTATCTGAGCCATAATCTTCAAGAAGCATTGTATCTGTTCCTGAAAAGAGCAAGAACCCCAAGTAAAACAGTAACACTGAGATACAACATGGTGACAAAATATTTTCAGCCTATTTTCAGCAGTTCCTTCAAAAGATGTCTAAACCCAGCTTTTGTGAGTAAATTTCAGCTCAAATTAAACACTGCACAGGAAAAGAATGAGGTCAGTTTTCATTGAAAGGATTGGGAAATCTTCTCGTTAGAGACTGGGCATTGCAGGTCCCAGGATCATGGACTACATGCAGCAAGCAACACACAAGAGGGACTAAGGCTTCCTTCTGCTCTTTAGTAACTCACAGTAAAAGCATACAGAGTGAAACAGTATTTCACAGTGGATCACTGTCTATCTATTCCCAGGCTATTTGCAGCGTTCCCTCCTTAGAGAGAGTGCAGTGGCACTTCTAACAGCACTTTGGTATTGCTTTAGTTTTGTTCAATTGTTTAAACTGCTGTCGCAAGATGGTAACACCCCACCCTCTTAACTGAGGCAGGTTTACCAGGAGGCTGCTCTCCTTTATCACATACAACTGCAGAATATCCACAACAGACAGAAAACTACCAGCACAAAACAACTACCAAAAATAAATTCCAGCTCCACAGACTTCCTTTACAAAAGTAGGAAACAAACCCCTTACAACAAGCAACCCTTAAAAGATCACCCTCTGGTGTCTCTAGAGCAGAAATACTCTCTAAAATAATTACTGCAGTTAAGGACTGGTAGCTGAGTCAACTGCCAGAAAAATCTAGCCACAGATCTGGATAGAAAATTACCATCAGAACTATTTTTCCCTTTTCCAAACCATCTTCAATAGAGAGATCTTAAGTAGTAATGAAACCATAAGCTGAAACCATCCTAAGTGTTTATGTTTACACTGCAGGATGAACAAGACAAGGTCTTTTACAAAATAGGAAAAAGAGAAGCACATTGTTCACAGCAGTTTGTTGCTCCGTTCTTTGTGGATACAGAGAAAGTCTCCAAAGAACAACAGAAACTGAAGGAGAAGGGCACAAAAGTAGTAAGTCTTGTTCCCAGGACACATTACCAGGTAGTGTCACCATTCCGTAAGCTGCATTTTGCAAGTAAATTTATCGAGGGCAAGGGAGGAAAAAAGCAACTGCAGCAGTTTTGTTGGAACAGCTACAACAGATGCTTCATGTCATTTGTCCACCAGGAGATATCTGTGGCTGTAAATATTGACTGTCCACGAGACTGCTGCCAAGTGCAAACTTCTGCCCAATTAGGGACCAAGAAACTTGCAGTTACCTGAATCCTGTGAGCAGCTGAAACCTGTGTCTCCTGTGCTGCTGCTGTTTCCCAGTGGCCTCCCACCTGCCATGAGGGCAGTAAGGTGAGGAGATAGACCCAAATCTGCAAGAAAATTTTGATTTTGTTACACAGTGAATGATTAAGGAGTTTGCAAAGGTAAAAACCTCTTCCAGTAATACCCACTCTACTGCCTTATTTATTATTCTGCATATACAACTTACCTTGGTGAAGCAGAGAGCACAGCTTCTGGACTTCCCATCTTATAAATCCAGTCAGCAGCTCTCAGGTTTGGAAAGGCAAGTCTCCTTTCTCTCTACACCATCTCCCTCCCACTCTTGCTGCAACTGTGTGTGTGTTTTATCAGCCAGACAGGATGAGCACCAAGCATATGTTCTCACATGGATGGAAGATTGGCCAGGCATCTTCTAGACCGAGAATAACCTGGTAGGCACCAGCAGCTGTGACAGGCTATTAGTGTGGGAAGAAGTTCAGAAGCAAGGCTAGGACACAGAGATGCCCAAGTCCTTTTAAATCTCCAAAACAAGAAGGGAGGAGATTGTGTGATTTTTACAAATATGCTGCTTTGGATCCCACTGCTGCGGTGCGTTTTGGGGTGAGGGCACCCCGGGCTGTCCCACCTTGAGATTTTGTTGGGAGTGTTTTTGTCCTCCCCATCAGCCTCCAACTAAAACATCTGATAAAAAGCTGACAGCTTCAAGTTTATCGCTTGGAAAAAGAAAGAAATTTCCTGTATTTTCCCTCCAATGTATTAATTCATAGCATTTCCTGGATACAGACTTGCCAAAGCTCCTGGAGGTTATGTGGCTACAACTCCATAACTCTTTCATTTACATAACAGTGTCTCCCAGTGTTCCCAGGATGCAGAAAAGATAATGGATGCCTTGCTGCTCTCATCTTCCTTCTGCATTTTAGATCATCCTTCCCAAGTAAATAACTTCAGTTCCTGCTTTTGCATGAAATATCCCTTGAAGATGTTCTATTTTTGAAAGTTTCTGAACACGACCAAGGAAATTATTAAAAATGTGAATGTCATTGCATTGCTACTTTAAAAAAAAAAAAACCAAGCCACCAAACTGAGCAACTGGAGGTCTCAGTCTGCAACTTGGGAACACATCAAATAATTCTATGGTTTTACACAGATTTACTTTGTTTATGATCTTTTCTTCCCAGCCATTAAGCCTAAAAGCTGAACTTGCAGAAAGTTACACCAGTGGATTTTAGAGAGTTGTAGCATAAGGCCATTAATCAAAGAAAAAGTGCAGTAAAAAGTACTGTTGGTAGAGCTCAAATCTGGGCAATGCAAAATGGAAGGCATGCAAAACAAAATGCTTGAGAACGAAGAAAATAAATTATCTTTATTAACCTCATCACTATGTCTTCTCTGCCTGAGAAAGCTTTACTATAAGTAGGAGAATGATGTTAACTATAAAAAAAGAGAAAAATTCTCCTTTCAAATGTAACCTGATTGATAAAAGACTGCTAAAAATTCCGGAAACATCCAACTCTCTTTACAAAGCCCTGAAACATGTCAAACACAGGCAGACAGGAAGCCTTGCTCTTGGTGATATTAAGAAAGTGTTTTTTGCAGCCACATCTTACCTGTGATCCT
Organism: Pyrgilauda ruficollis; assembly: GCF_017590135.1. Taxonomy (NCBI): domain Eukaryota; kingdom Metazoa; phylum Chordata; class Aves; order Passeriformes; family Passeridae; genus Pyrgilauda; species Pyrgilauda ruficollis. Next base: position 4,792,457 of record NW_024515875.1, read on the forward strand.
GTTGGAAATGCTGAAGAGCCTTGATGTCCTGTGCCGCTGAACAAAGGACTTGCGGTAATACCGATCCCCAAAGCACATTCCCAGGAGTTCCTTGCGCACTGTTTTGTTCCACAGCCCATAAATTAGTGGATGGCAAATGGCACTGGAAAAGGACAGCCATGTAGCCAACGTCTCCAAAGCAGGGGAAATACTGTTTTTACCCCAAAGTGCCTCTGATGTTATTACTACCATGTAAGGTCCCCACGTAATGACGAAAGCCCCAATGACAACCAAGATGGTTATGAAAGCTTTGCACTGGTTGGCTGAGTAAACAACCCCTTGGAAAGCATTCCTTCGGCTGCCAGAGGAAGACGTGGAGGTGCTGGAGTTCTTCCTCCCGTTCCTCTGTGAGTCCTCCTCCACAATGACAACACTCCCACAGTGAATTTTGCGGGCCTTAATCCTTGCCACACGGAATATGAATCCATAGCAGATCATCATGACCACGAACGGCAGCAGCGCGCACCAGATCTGCCAAAAGGCCGTGTAGGCAGCCTCCTTGTGCCAGGCTGCCACACACATCCACTTGAATTGGTCAAACTCCAAGGAGGACCAGCCGAAAAGGGGAGGGAGGCAGCCAATAAGGGAATGCAGCCACACGTACACAAGAGCTACCACTGCTCTGTTGCCCGTTATCTTCATTGGATAAACCATAGGGTACAGCACAGCGTAGTACCTGCGGGGCAAGAAAAGAATAGTCCACAGGAGCATAAAAGGCATAAATAAACAAAAGAACATGTTTTAATGATGCTGATATCTAGTTATTTTTTCTTCAAACAGACTCAGAAGCCCTGTTTCTAGAAACAGTTACATGTAAAAGTAGGTATCACTGCAGTCAAGACTGTCAAACTTGGCTAAAGGCACACATGCAACCATTAAATCTGTTCTTATGTGTGTGTAAGGTGTGAGCTTAGGGTATAATCTGGAATTTTAAGTCACTATTTCATGTTTATCAAATAGTATGTTGTTATACCATCAAAAGCTTTAAAAAACTCTGGATGAATGTCTGCATTTTCCATTATTGATGACATCACTTTCTCTTGCTCCACATCAAAATTTCAAGAGGAGCTGAAGTAAAAATGATACTCCATCAGTACACCATGTAACCCTCTGCAGTGCTTCTCAACTCTATGAACAAGCAGTGGTTACCCTATGAGAGGAGCAGACAATTTGTTACAATTCATTATTACCAAAGAGCAGCTTACCGGTCTATAGCTATGAGTCCCAAAGTGAGCATGCTGGCTGAGCTGATCAGCATGTAGAGCAGGGCTGAGAAATTGCACCAAACAACCCCAAAGATCCATTCTCGCCTGATGGAGCTGGTCACAACAAAAGGCAGCACCAGCACGGAGAGTAGAAAGTTGGAGAGGGTCAGGCTGAACACAAATTTGTTGCTTAAGGTGAGAAGGTACGACTTGCGATACAGAGTAACAACAATCACCAGGTTGCCCAAACAGATGAAGATGGCAATGACAATTATCGCAATGGACTCGGTGACTCTGACTGCCCCATCTTCCTCTGTGGTCAGGTTCCTCAGGCCCTTCCCATTGCTGAGGGAGGAATTGCTGCTCATGGTCAGAGTGTGCAGATCTGGAGCAGCCAAGACATGCTGAGCAGCTAGAAGCAGAACAATGTTCAGAAACATTCAGGTAATAGTTCTTCAAACTCTTTCCAAAGACTGGAGGCCCTTTTGCCTTTGTTAAAATTTACCTGTAGTATGCAAGAAATTGCGTATTTTAGATGGGCAAGTGAAGGGGCAGTAAATTTCCTGTGGGCACACCAAAGAGGATAACACCAAGCCTAGAACAGGGAAGACAAGAAGAGGTGAAGGGGGGGGGAAATAAGAAAGAAAATAGGCACATTTTACTTTAAAATTTTCTACAGATCTTGCTTGTTTTTAAATCCTACTTACCAGCCCCTTCAACTAGGCAGTGAAGAAACAAGACAAATATAAAGTATCTTTCCTTATCTCTCTTTAAGGAAAGTCACTTTTTAAAAAAATTCTGCCTATCCTGATAGTTACCTTGTATTCTGCCTGTACAGCATTTGCTGGTGGTCTACGGATGCCTGGCTAGTCATACCCTCCTGTTTATTGCACTAAATAGTTCATTTAGTTGTTGTTTTGCACTGAATAGTACGTTTGTATCCTCATGGGATTCCTCTCTCATATCACATGGTCTTCCCCTCTCCCCTAAGCCCCAGTGGTGGTGGTTTCTCCCTGGTCTACCCCTCCCCTGGCCCCTCTCCTCACTTGCATCCCATTGGCTGTAGCCCCTCTCCTCTGTCCCCCTTCCCCTGGGCTTAAACTCTCCCAGGAGGAAACCTCTGACCTCTCTTTGCCTCCCTTGGGCTTCCCTAGAGTGGTTCCACAATAAAGTGGGATGATCGTCCCGAGAGGAAAGAGCACCTGTAGCCTTTTACTTTTGTCCTTGCAACACTGCGAGGGGCCAGGGTCCAGAGCTAGCCAGATTGGATCCAAACAGTCCCAGAGATCAGTCTTACACCCTGCTGACTCTTCCTTAACAGTTGCTAAGTAACATTCAAAGACTCAGGGACCACTATATGTACTCTCCCAACATCATTTCTGCGTGTTCATAATCACCTTAGCTACACAGCTGATTGTATTTTACTGCCAACACCAAAGGACTGGAGGAATTGGCTTTCTGTACATGAGGTTTGAAAGATACTTCCTTGCATTAAGATGAGGTCCATGCTACAGAAATGCTTGAGAACCTTTAATCCTTGACTTCTCAGTGTTAGCATCCATCCCAGTGATTCACAGCCTCATTTTGTGAAACCTTGTTATTTCTTCCAGTTCCTTAACAATTCCTCTTTTCCCTGCTGCCTTCAAATGGCAATCACTACCTACTTCATTCAGTCCTTCACCCATCTGTAGGACAGCATAATGAACAAACAAACAAAAAAATGCAAATATGCAGACCAAAAAAAAAAAAAAAAAAAAAAAAAAGAGCCCATCAGTGAATATAAAGTTGATTCTAGCATTTCTGGGAAGGGACTCAGAAAAGTTATCTTAGCTAATTTTGCAACTGTGCCAGACATGGGTCCCAGACAGTACTTACAGAAATGCTTCCATCTGCGTGGCTGCTGTGGCATTAGGCAGCACTGTCAGCCTGGAAAGGTGCCTTTTTTCCATTTTTATCTGTGCTTTCCTAAGAACATAATTAAAGACATTACTGGGCCATGCTTTGAAAAAACGTAACTTAGCTCTTCCCTAGCCTCTGACTGAGGATGTGTGCAAAAACACTTCCCCTCGAGTTTCTTTCTCTCTCATCATGCCTGCACCACCCCTGTATGCCTTTCCAACACTTTTTGGCCGGAGCGGGTTTTGGAAAGGCGGCTTCCCCAGCGGCCACACCCTGCGATAGCGATGCCTGGAGCACCTGGAGCTCCCCGTCCCCTCACGGCCCTGCTGCATGCATCCTGCGGGGGAAAACGACCTCGGCAGAGGCGGCCCTCCCGGGCCAGAGCTGCCCGGGGCGGGGACAGCATCCCATCCCATCCCATCCCATCCCATCCCATCCCGGCCGCAGGCAGCGCGGTCAGGCTTCCCGCACACCCACGAAGCGATTGGGACCGAGTTGTAAATTCGGTGGGGAAGGGGGGTTTCGCCATTTTGCCCCTGCGCTCCCTCCGGCAGTGAACAAAGGGCTGGAACAGGGTCCTCCGCCCCGGGCATCCATCGCCTCGCCCCCACCCGCCTGTGGCGAGCGCGTCCCGCCGCCTCTGTCCCCTCCCCGGCTTCGCTCTCACCGCCCGCCGCCGCCAGAGCGGGACGTTCCTGGTTGGGGCGCCCGGGACCCCCGTCAGCCGCCGTGGCCTCCCCCGCCATGGGCACGGCCCCAGCCCCGTGCCTGCCCCTCCCGCCGTCCCGTCCCGTCCCGTCCCGTCCCGTCCCGTCCCGCCCCGCCGCCTCAGCCCGCCGCGCCCCCTCCCCGCCCGCCATGTTCTCCGTGACCGCGCCGGGGCGGTCCCCGCATTTCCCGGGAACTCGGTTAAAACGGAGGGGAAAAGTACTTTTCATGGATAAAGTCAAGTCATTCGCCCCGGCTCGTAGTGCCAGGCAGCCGTAGAGCCTAAGTGCTAGACTTCCTAGACCCCAAAACGCTATTAAAATTAACACAAATAAGATTTGGGGAAAAGTTTTTCCCACACACACAGCTGAAGCAAGACATCGGATATAGTGTCAGTATAAAGGGTGAACAAAAATTAAATGCTGTGCTTGTGCCTCCCTAGTTCCTGCCTTTCCCTGGCAATGCCCTTGAGCACAGAGGGTGACTGCCCTGAGGTGAGCTGTGCTATATTTTGATTGCTCTGTGGAGTTTTTAATGCTGTGGACATCAGTTTCCTGTGGCTGCTGCCTCAGTTTGCTCCAATGCTCCAACAGCAGGAGCTGGACTGTGTGTCTTGTTCCTGTGCCAGGGGAAGTCCACAGGGAGTTAGTCTGCCCTTTTGATGACGCAGAAAGGCAAGACAAGCATCCACCCATCAGTGCTGGAATACTAAGCTGATGCATCATTTTCAACCAGTTCTACTCATACTTTTCTACAGGACTTTTTTAAGCTTACCACACCATTGCACTTTGACATTTTAAAAAGACCATTTTTGGACAGCATTCAAAAATGTATGGAACAAGAGATTACACAATGAGCAAAAACTGATGCACAGTAGTTCCACTTGAATGTGAGGAAGAACTTATTTCCTATGCAAGTGACTGTGCACGGGTTGCCTAGAGAGGTTGTGGAGTTTCCCTCACTGAAGATATTCCAGACCTGTCTAGGCACCATCCTATGCCATGTGCTCTGGGATGACCCTGCTTGAACAGGGAAGTTGGACCAGATGATCCACTTTGCCCCATCCTAACCTTGCCCAGATGTGATTCTGTGTGCACACACGTGTGTACTAACACAGTACAGAGCACCTGTGTGATGGAGCCAGGTAATGCTTGCTGCAACTGTGAGTGAGGCCATGGAGATGGTCCAGGGCCACCAGAGGCTTCAGAGCTCCCCAAAACTGCTCCTACCCAGCTGTCCCACTGCTCTTGGTGAAGTACCCATGGGGAAGTAGCTGAAGGCACAAGCACTTGTGGGGCACACCAACATTCTCTGCTGGCTTCTGCAGCCGAGCTTCACTGAAACGGGGGCTTGGGTGAGCTTGCTGGCTCTTCATCCTGGGCAGCGGAGATTAGAGAGCCCACTCTCCCCACGGTGGCTCCAGAAGCACAGAGAAGTGCGGACGCCCCTTCCTTACCCACCTGCCCCCCATTATCACCTCACAGAATCACAGACTGGGTAGGTTGGAAAGGGCCACAATGGGTCATCTGGTCTGGCTGCTCTGCTCAAGCAGGGTCATCCCACAGCACATGGCACAGGGTTGTGTCCAGACAGGTCTGGAATATCACCAGTGGTGGAGGCATCACAACCTCTCTGGGCAACCTGTTCCAGTGCTTGGTCACTGCACAGTAAAGAAATGCTTCCTCATGTCCAGGTGGAACTTCTGTGCATCAGTTTCTGCCCGTTGCCTCTTGTCCCATTGCTTGGCACCACCGAGAGGAGCCTGGATCCATACTCTTGGAATCCCCTCTTTAGATATTTGTACACATTGATGAGGGCCCCTCTCAGCCACCTCTTCTCGAGGCTGAACAGGCCCAGCTTCCTCAGCCCTTCCACCTAACGAAGATCAGTCAATCATTTTCGCTGCCCTCCGCTGGACCCGCTCCAGGAGCTCTATGTCTCTCCTGTCCTGGACAGAACACTCCAGATGTGGGCTCACTAGAGCTGAGCAGAAGGGCAGGACCCTCTGCCTCTCCCTGCTGGCAACGCTCTTCCTGATGCATCCCAGGATTCCGCCGCCGCCGGGGCTCCGCGCCGCGCGGCCCTGGAAGCGGAAACGCTACGAGGCGGCGGTTCCGGGAGCGCCGGCGCTGCCGAGGGTACTGTGCGGGAGGAGACGGGAGGAGAGGGGCTCCGCCGCCTCCGCCCCTTTCGCCGCCTCCTGCCTTCTGCTCGGCGGAGAGGAGGCCGCCATGCACCCCGTTTTCCAGAGCAGCCGGCGCGACTTCACCTTCGGGCCGTGGAAGCTGAGCGCCGCCCGGACGCACATCATGAAGTCGGCGCAGGCCGAGAGGTGGGGCGGGCTCTGGGCCGGGGGTGCGGGGCGCTCGGCGCAGCGCGGTGTCCCCGCTCTTCGGGGAGCCGCCGCGGCCTCGGCCGTCACAGCGAGGGGCTGGGGGCGTCGGGCGGCCTTGCCAAGGAAACACACAGCGTTCCCAGGGCGGGGGAGACCCTCTTCGGCTCCCGGGGTTGTTCCTTCTCTTCAAGCTTGATTCTCTGGCTGGAGAGTTCGGGCGATTTGGGTTACAGGTAATTTCCAAAATTTTGTTTTAATGATTGCATGGATGCCCCATCCCTGGAGATATCCCAGGCCAGGTTGGATGGAGCTTTGAGCAACCTGGTCTGGTGGAGATGTCCTTTCCCGTGGCAGAGAGGTTGGAACTTCACCTTTAGGTTTCTTCCAACTCCGACCGTTTTGATTGTATGATTATAATGGTTTTGGATCTCTGTGAACTGAGACCTGCTAATTAGAAGCCTGATTTTTTAAATTACTTTTGAAAAAGAATGTTTTTAACATCTCATACCGTGTCTTGGTAATACATGTTTTAAGATAGTGGTTTTCATGTACTTTCATTTATCTTGCTTTTACCTTTTCTTAGGCTAATAAGGCATCCTCTGGGAGGAACTGGCTGCTTATGGCTGGGATGGGTGCACTGTTTGCTGGGTAAAACATTGTCTGGATGGCTGAGTTCAGAGAGTGATAGGGAATGGAGTTACAGCCTACTGGTGGCTCATCAACAGTGGTGTTGCCCAGAGCTCAGTGTTGGGGCCAGTCCTGTTCAATATCTTTATTGAAGATGACCCCAAGCTAGGTGGAAGTGTTGATTGACTGGAGGGTAGGAAGGCTCAGCAGAGGGATCTGGATAGGCTGGATAATGAGCTGAGGCCAGTTGTAGGAGGTGCAACAAGGTCATAGCGACCCACTTTGTCTTTTTTATTACTTGGGGAACATTATTAGTATCTATAGGAATTTGCAGGTCAAGGGTTCCTACACTCGACAAAATGGAAAAGTTCATAATGTTATTCTGCCTTCTTTGGGAAAAAACATAGGATCTTATTTTCCAGGTCTGTGAATTTACTGTTTTTATTTTAGTTAGGTTAACACTGTTCTTTTGTATTCAGGGTTACAGAAATAACCACTTTTGTTCAGGAATGTCTTGTTACCAATGTGAACATTATGATTAGGACACTCTTCTCCCTCCCCTCACTCAAATAGGTGTATTTCCTAAAGCTTTCTTCTCTCCAGATGTCACATATTCCTTGTTGATCTTGGGAAGTCGGGTAGGTGAGGAGGAAAAGTTTAGGAGGCGTGCCAGTATGTGTCTTCTACCAGCAGAATACAGTAGTGTCTTCTGCACTTTTTACATACTCTGCCAGGATTGTCTTAAACATCTTTTTTGTAGGCTTCTAAATTTGGAGGTATGGACCATTGTGCAGTGAATTCAAGCTTGCTTATGATGAGTCCTTGTTCCTAAAAGTTACTTTGAGCACCTGCTGAAGTTGGTCCACTGACCATCCAGGGATTTGCTAGCACAGATGGAAATTCTCAGATACTCTTGATTCCTCATGTGTGAGAATTTTGTCTGAGCCTGATGGCGAAGGAATGTTTTAGGAGTACTTTTTTTGGTGGAAAAGTCACTTCAGATCAATGAGTCTGCATTTCAGGTGAAATTATTAACCTGGTGATGTGTCTTCTAAGTTATCATGGTCTAAGGAATGCCAGTTCCAAAACAAGGACTGCTTTCACTGAGCTGTGATCAGCTGACTGATGCCTCTTATTTTTCTCTGCAGGTTGGCTGATGAATTACACATGCCTTCCCTGCCGGAGATGATGTTTGGAGACAATGTCCTAAGAATACAGCATGACCATGGTTTTGGAATTGAGTTCAATGCTACAGATGCTTTAAAATGTGTCAATAATTGTCAAGGTATGATCAAAGTCGCTTGTGCAGAGGAGTGGCAAGAGAGCAGGTACAGTATTTTATCACCACTGGGCAAGTACTGGTGTGTTGTCTATGAAACTGTCACACAGTAGTTAAAGGAACAAACTGAACTCTTGAGGACCACATTGCCTTTGGTTCTACTCTAGATGGAGCATGTGATCACAGAGATCACTTTGCTTTTCTTTGCTGTCATAATCCTTTCTGTCAAATTGGATCAGCTGTATTTTTCAGCTGTGTAATGGCTTTCTTAAAGTAAATGTCAAGTTTAACATGAATTAATGCTGTTTCTGTTTATTCAAACTCAGAAAGCCTTGAGCATTACAAGACTGTATTCTGTGGTGTTCCAAAGTGCTGTACATGTTCAAAATCTCAGCCTTAGGAATAAAGCAGAACAGTTACCATGCATGAGAACTAATTATGATGCTTAGTATTTATCAAATTGGATTTAGTTGTAGAGCATCTGGAAATAAAGCACAGAAACAAATCAAAGTTATCATGAAAACTAAGCTAAATGGCAGTGTTAATGATTGATGTGTGTTGTCAAGAGATCACTTTCTGCCTGCTTAAAGAAAGATTCATCTTGAAATACAAATTTTTCAGCAATATTGCATGAGAATCTTTATTATGAGTCATAGAACTGAGATAGATCAAGAATTCTCATAATTGTTTTCAAAATTATTATGGAAACATATGTGAAACCATGATTAAGTCTTGACATTGTGATTGCAGCTCAGACAATGCTGCTGTTTTCCATTAGGAACAGTGTCAGAATTCTAATGCACAGTCTTATTCGAGGTTGTAATTTTTTGACAATTGCTATAAAGCAATTACTACAAAGCTGTTTTCTCTTTCACTGTTGAGGAGTGAGACGGAGCACAGTAAGGAAATTGTCAAGCCATATGACTGGACTTACACAACAGATTACAAAGGAACTTTGCTAGGAGATACTGCAACATTAAAGGTAAAAATTTTCTTTTTCTTAATTGCTGACTGCATCTTGCTTCAGTCAAACTTTTTTTAAAGCTGTCATTTACATTTCAGTAGGCTTCTTTAAAATCTTTCGTGCTTTGTAATTTCTGATTTCAAAGTGTAATTTGGGCTTCTCATGTCTCTCAGCTCATTTTATCCTAATCAAATCATGGCTTATTTTAATAATGAGGGTGGGTGGTGTCTTAAAGCATTTTAGAATTAAAGCACACGGGAGGCTTCAGTTCTTGCTGGGGGCTGCTCTGGAGCCTCAAGCTGCTCACATATAGCAGAACTACCAGCTGTGTCATTCTGTAGTGCCTTCATGCTCTGCTGCTTGCATGTTTGTCTGATTTATGACCTGGCTGCTTTCAATGGCCTGATGTTTTTCTGCATCAGCAGCTCAGTAACTCCTCATATTTAAACTCACAGGCACTCCCATGTCTTTATTTTTGTGAAAATAAGACTGAAGTTCTCAGCTTCTGTTTACTGCATACTGGTTGCTTGCTGCTAAGCAGATAATCTGTATTAATTCACTAGAATTGCTTTAGTTGGAGATCATTTGAGTTGTGCTGGAATTAAAAGTACAGCATAGAAATGAACAATGTTGGTCCATAGTATTTGGACACCTGAAGTGTCTATGGAGACCATGAGATGGAAAACATACAGGTACTTGATTTCCGTGGAAAAGCTTTATTAGAATCCTTTTCAAGGTGTCGTGGGCTAGGGGTGCTAAAGGCACAGAAATCTGTTTATAAACCTGAACTTCTCATATGTATGTTGAACACAAGACATCTTCAAATGTTTTTAAAGAAAGCAGAATTGTTTGCAGCCGAAACCTTACTGAGCCTGGTACCCAGAGAGAAGTTTAGTCAGAATTTTCCAGAAGAAACTCTTGGAAACTTTGATTTTAACTTTTTCTCTTAGAAATTTGGGGTGTCTTAAGCTTAGTGCCCTAGAAGTTTTTATCTTTTTAAAACTCTGGAATTCAAAATATCAGAACAAACTTTATGTAGTTTGGCAAAAAGTTAATATGCTAACTGCTCTTAATATTTTTCTCTAGGTTGTTCCTACAACAGAACACATAAATACAGAGAAATTGAAAGCCAGGGAACAAATTATGTTTTTTGAAGAAGTGCTCCTGTTTGAAGATGAACTCCATGATCATGGAGTATCAAGTTTGAGTGTGAAAGTAGTGAGTATTGGGAGGTGTATAAAAGATACCTGGGGACTCGGCTGATTAATGCAAAACACAGCTGCTTTTTGCATGTTGTTCCTTCTGGGATTTAAACTTTAAAGCACAAAGTTCTTCATCCTTACTCTTAGAAAAATGATCTTACTGGAGATGATGTTGTCTTGAAACCTTTGTCATCTGTCGTGTGGTCCAGGGGACAATCTTTTCCCTCCTGTGTCCTGCCTAATAGTCCTTTGGGACACTGTCTGCACCGCTGGCCAGTCATAGCTGTAGCAAATCAACCGCCCAAACTTTGACCTCATTCTTGAAAACTTCTCATATTGTCTTGCGTTGGAAATGTCTGATGTAGACGAGTACATGCCTAAAGTAAGCCTTTGTAAGGTGCTGAATGGGCCATTTTATTTTTGCAGAGAGTTATGCCTTCCAGCTTTTTTGTGCTGCTGAGGTTCTTCTTGCGAGTGGATGGGGTGCTCATCAGGATGAATGATACAAGGCTTCATCACGAGGTAAACCCTTACTTTCTGTGACGAATTACTTTACAGAGGTTCCCTTGCCATTTTACTTCCAGTGACCCAGTGATATTCCTCTAATTTAATACTGATGTTTGGGAGCACAAAAACTTCTGAGTGTATTTTATTATTGTGGTGGTGCTGAGCTAGCAACCGAGTGCTGGATGCCGTGTGTATGAGCAGAGTAGGCTACCCCTCATGTGATGTAATCATTTAAATACATTCGACAGACACAGATTAGAGAAGGAAGTACAAGAGGAAAAATAGGCAGCAGTAAAGGGTTCAATACTGTCTTGTCTCCAAGTACATTATTTTTGTCTTACCTAATAGAGTTAGACTGCAAGTGTAACTTGCAAATAACTGTCCATAGTACATTGAGTTCTGGTGTCTCACAAATAATACAGGATGTTAAGATTTGGGGTTTGGTATTTCTGTGTAGATGTGTAGGAGTTCTAGCTGAGTAAAAATTAACAAGCATATTCAGTCATAGAATTTTTCCTGAAACATGTGGTTTCTGGAAAAAAACGACATTGTTGTCATCTGTCTTTATGAATTTGAATGTACATTTCTTCTCCTAGGTGAAAATTTGTGGTCAACCAAATTCCAATGCTTCCTAAATTAAATGTATTTAAAATGCTTGTTTTACTGATACCAGATGATTGGTTTTTTCCATTAGGCTGACAAGACTTACATGTTGCGAGAATACACATCCAGGGAAAGCAAAATATCAAGTCTAAAGGTATTGCATTTTTAAAACTTTGGTTCTTTTCCTTCTGTCTGCTTTTTAGTTTTATGGTCAGCATAGAAAATACTGTCTCTAAGTCCTTCTTTGTTTGGTTTGGAATTAATACAGAAGAAAGTTCTTTCTGCTTTTGCAGCTTTTGTTTTGGTGATTTTAGAGCAGATTTACATTTTGTAAATGCTCAGATCACATGACAGGGTATGCGATTAGGACACTTTTCCTACTATTGAGATAATAAAATGTTTTTATTATTTTGTTTTTTCATAGAACTGTTTAGCTGCAAAATCAGGTACTCCATGTCCCATGATGTTAAATTTCATGGCTGATTGTGTGCTTCCAAGCCGTGTTAGGGGTTAAGATCTGTTTGGTAATAGACTTTTTCATTTTTTTCTTAAATATTTGAGGTTAAACTCTGGTAGTGGCTCAGAATAATTTATGGTACATTTGGAGTTGCAGCTGTGGTTGTTATTCATGACAAACGCCTGAACTTTCATTTTCTTGTACCTTTCCTCCTCCCTTACTTTTCGTTTGCCTCTAAAAAGTTTGCCTTTAGTGGTGTTTACATCCAGTATGTTATAAATTGTCTGTAATAGTTTGGGGTTGGATACTTTTTCTTATTCCCTCTTTTCTTTCACTCATTTAATGTAAAATTTTTGCTTTTTAGAACGTTCCACCTTCCCTGTTCACGGAACCTAATGAGATCTCTCAGTATCTACCCATAAAGGAAACAATCTGTGAAAAACTAGAATTCCCAGAGAAGCTGGAGCCTAAACCGGAAACATCACTGGAAACCACATGTGCTAAGTCTAAATAAATGTGATTTTATAAGGACTTGAAGTATAGTGGAGATTATGTGATCGCAGTTGTTGATACGGGGGGTGTTTCACTACTGGTGGAATGAAGAATTTGGCTAATTTTTGTGTAGCCTTTAGAGGAAACATTTCAAGGTTTTGCTAATGGTGTTTTTTGTTTGGATTTTTTTTAATCTGTGTTTGGAGTTGATGATAGACTGATGGTGAGTTACAGTTTTCAACAGCATTGGAGAAATGACTATTGGGAATCTAGGTTCTGTTTAGTTCACCAAGCAGGCAGGAGTATTGTCTGGACCCCCATCCACTAACAATTCTATGAAGATTTTGTCGTTGCTGCTTCAGATACTATGAAACTACCTGAGTTGTAAAACTGGCATGATTTTATTTATTTTGATCTGTCCATCCTTAATTACCCATTTTGCTTGGCTTCCCCTACTGGTAAACAACAAAGTTACTTCTTGTAGTTTCTGATCCAGAGTCTCACCTAAGAATATTAATTTCATCTGAGATAGGTTTAAGTGCAGGGAAAAAAAAGTATATTTGTTTGACACTATATAAAGGTAAAAATTATTTGTGAAGCATTAACGCCAGAGCAGGAGGAGAGCTGGAGGTTAACAGAGAGACAGTGCTAAGTCTCTTCACAAATGCTGGTTTAATGTGGTGTCAGCTGGAGTTCTGTGGGCAGTTTTGGGACTCTCACTTGAGGTCCCTGTGCTGCTCTGGTAATGTGCGGTGCTGGAAAGGTATTGCCCTGCACTGGCCTTCTCTTGTATGTGCCCACATGGGCCGGTTCTACTGCCCTGACAGCCAAGTTGCAAAACTGCAGTGGGGCTTAAGGCTGGGCAAGTCTGATCCCTAAAGGGTGCTGGTATTTGCAGTTTGAGAAATGAGATCCTGTGTGGCCTTAGAAGGATGCTAACACGTTTTCCACATACATAATTTTGGTTTATTTTAAAATTCTTCTAAGTTCTAGTATTGATAGAAGTGTGATCACTTGTATAGTCATGGTTGCAACACTCTGTAGATGAAACTGAGTACTTGTATTGCTTTTGGAAATTCTGCAATATATTACTGGTTTGGCTTAAGAATGGGGCAGGCAAGCAGGCTTGCCTGGGTTTGCTGCTGACACTCAGTGCAGAAAGCAAGTAACTGCAGTGAAAAGCAGGCCCTGTGGTGCAAGGTGCTTGCAGGTAAGAACATGGACATTCTGATGTCTTGGGGTTTTTGTTTAAAAATCTTCATATTCTACACCACATGGCTTACTAGAAGCAACCCACCACAAAACCTAGTATTTAATAATATATTTTGTGAGGTGGTTTTCATGTAGAGAAGATCTTGAGGTTTTTTATTGGGGCAAAAAAGTGTAATGCCATGTAAGTGACTGTCTCCTTATTAAAAACAACACACTGATTTCACTTTTATTTGAGACAGCCTGGTCTAGTGAATTCTACAGCAGGTGGAAAGGCAGGAACTAACAGCAGTTTTTCCTGTGTCATTGATTTACTCTGACCATGGGGAAGACATTTTTCTGTGCTTCCATTCCCTGTATATAAAAATGAGAGTTAATATATGCCTACCTCACAGAGAGACTGTGAGGATTAGTTTGTACAAAGTTATTGGTTAGAATATTTTTTTCTGAATACACCTTCAGCCTTATCTTTGGAATTCTTTGGAAACGATTAGTGCAAAAAAATTATGTATAAGATAAGTGAAGAGAACTGAAACAGTTTCTGAAAGAAGTTGTCAGCTGTGATAATTACCAGATAATTATCAGACATGATCTGGGTGAATGAATTTATGGCCACTTTGAAATAGAAGCAAGGTCCTCTATGTTCCCCGTTACAGTCCTAAGTTCTCTTGGCTTTTTTTCATCTTCCTGCCCTTGTTTCCTAAACATTTCAGTGTCAGGATGAAGAAAGGGACTATAAATTAATGCAGCACCAAAGAGATTAAAATCCATTTAGTAATAGAAGATTATTTGGGTCCACTCCATTAATAGAGTGAAGTGAGGAAAGAGTGAAAATGAAGGGAATGAGAAATGGGGGTGAAGAGTTATTTTTCTGGTAGAAGTAAATCATGGCACTTACTCTAAGCATTTATTAGTATACATGCCTTAGAGCTTATAAAAGCACTCTTACAGCTGGGAGCAGAGCTCATGTAGTGCTGGCATGAAGGAAACTATATCTGCATTTGTTAATTCAAATTGTGATTTGAGCTTGGTCAGTGATGCTAACATTAAACTCGTTTGGTCTGAAACAGAGTGTGGGGCAAAGCCACAGAGCGGGGAGGGAGCAGTGGAAAGGGCACTCTGCATGTTTAGCTTATACTGTGTGTTTTCTCTTGTCCGTCATACATCCTAGTTTGTGACCCATTGGTAAAGTGTCACGGAATTGACTTGTATCCTGTCTATAGATGCGTGCTCTCCATCTATTCTAAAGAGTGCTTTGCATTTCAGTGAGACACGTGTTTGGGAAATCACAAGAACACCTTTAGGAAGTTACAGTTACAAGTTCAAAATTAGAGCACTTTGTGACTATCTTACACCAGGCAGATTATCAAGAAGCAGTGGTATAAACTGGCGTACAGCAAGTGCTCTGACACAAATTTTCCACAGAGAAGTAACACTTTGAATAAATAACTTTGCGGGGGAGGGAGTGGGGTGATTCTCCAGCTGTTTTGTGTCGAGTTTTTTGTGGCAGTTTATATTGTTCCTTGTATGTTGCTAAATAAAATGTACCAAACGTTTTACAATTCTGTTTTTAACTGAGCAAAATAAACTGAAATAACTACTTGTGATGCTGAATTTTGGCTGCTAGTAGGACTTTGCATCCACATACCTTTGTCTGGCAGGAGACTGCTAGGCTCGTTACGAAAATAAAGTAGCAGGAGAAGAGCCACAGCCGTGGGATTAAAATGAAACCTCACTGACTATAAAATGAGTTTTGCTGCTACCAAGCGATGGACTGGAAAGTGCTGGGAGGAGATAGGATCCATCACATCTGGACTACATTCCCCGGCAGCCTTCGCGCCGCCCCGCCGGCCTTCCCCTACCTGCGGCGCGCACGTGGGCGCGGTGCCTGCCGGGGCTGGTAGTCCCTGGAGAGGGAAGGGCAGGGCAGGGCAAGGCATTCCGGCCGGCCGGGCGGGCGGAGTGCGGAGCCATGGACAAGCTGAAGCGGGTGCTGAGCGGCCGCGACGCGGAGGAGCCGAGCGGCCTGGCCGAGGTAGCGCTGCGGCCGCCGCCCCGCTGCCGGGCGGGGGAGCCGGCGCCGCCCGTCCCCGCTGTGCTCGGCGCGGCGGCGGAGCGCCCGTGAGGAGCTGCCGGCGGCACCCGCCAGCGCCGCCCCCGCGGGTCCCGGTGCCGCGGCCTTCCCGCGGGACACTCGGGACAGTGCCCGAGCAGGACACGGCGCCGCAGCGCCTGAGGAAGTTCTCGCGCTCGGTAGAAGGCAAGAGCTAGAAGTAAAGAAGTTTCGCTTTTGTTTTTCTCCTCGTTTCCAGGTTATCGATGCGACTTCCTTAGGCTGGGGCACCCGAGTGAAAGGTTTCATTGCCTGTTTTGCGGTCGGATGCCTGTGCTCGATCTTGGTAAGGACTTTTTGCCAGATCTCCCCAGTGTCTGAGTTTCAGGAGCCCAGATAATGCCAGCCTCCCTCCGTGCTGCTGCTTGATTTTCCCGAGTCTCTGTGGAGACCTTTGACTCGGTTCCAGTCAGATGCAATACCCCGACTCTTAACAAGAATGCCAATAAACGCGATTTACTTTCGTATGCATAATTCTGCAGTTTGGCTCGAAGTTTTCTTAAGATTTCTTTCGTGACGTGACACTTCTTGGATATATATGTTTGTTTCAATTTAAAACCTGTTCATTTCCCCCTCCCCCTTTCTCTAAATGTTCCTTTTTAGGGTAGTTGTCTGCTATGGATACCAAAGAAAGGGCTGGTTCTCTTCGCAGTGTTTTATACCCTGGGGAATATTGCATCCATTGGGAGGTAACAATCTTTATATATAATTTCCCTAATACAGATGAGAAACAAAAACACAATGATAGTGCATGAGTGGTAGAAGTTGTTGCATTTGCGAGAGAAGATTTGCTTTTGTAGATAATTTTCTCATTGAATTCTACAGAACAGCATTTCCGCAGTAGTGCCCTGAAATGGTAAAGAAAATTTTAATTTTGTTTGTTGTTATTAGTAATGCATTCAAGGTAAAAGTTGCTCATCAGTAAACAGGAATCATACTCATGCTGTAAGCATTGAGGTTTTTTGATTGTGTTGGTTCCTCCTCCCCTAGATAAAAATAATTCTTTGCCATTTTGCATTTGGCAGTGTTCTGTGTGTTTTGGTGAATATGTTTGGGGCAGTCCATCTGTCAGGGCAAGCATATGTAGTAAGACTTCCTGGCCTTCGAGGTTCCAGAAGCAAAGCCCTCCATACTCTGTGACAGGCCCAGTTTTCTGTGATTGTGGAAGCTTAGCGTGATGCAGGAAAGCATAAATAATGGAATTGGAAGTAATACGCTAATGAGGCAGAATAATATAGTATGTGAGGCAGAAATATCTTCAGATAAAACTTTCACCTTGTGTAATTCATCCAATATCTGTCACCAGGGCCCTAAATGAGACTGCAGATCTGGTAAGGGATCAGAGAACAGATGCAGGCATGAAAACAGCCTTTTATGTAGAGGAATTGAGTTGGATTACCTGGCAGTCCATGCAGAGCCTCTGTGGATGGTGTTCTTGAAAAGATTTCAAAAGCATTTTTTGAAAAGCAGGTTAGAAAACATCTGTCAAGGATGATCTGATTGGAGCTGACCTTGGCCTGTGCATCTAACCTGATAGTTCTGTTCCTGTTAATTTTAATGGAACAAGTGTGAATAAAATTGTAAATACCTTGCACACAGAAAAGGGGGAATGGATTTTGTCTCGTTGTATAATCCCATTTCTTTTGTTTTGCTGCACTGATTGCCATAACAACACAGTGTACTGATGCCCCTGTGGCAGCAGAATGTTTAATCTTACCGAGTTTCACTTTTGCCTTTCTCATTTCTGTGTTCATCTCGACTTGTTTTTCACAGCACCATGTTTCTTATGGGACCAATGAAACAATTGAAGCGGATGTTTGAGCCTACACGTTTGATTGCAACTATTGTTATGCTAGTAAGTGTCCAAGGAGTCACTTTTAACTCATATAAACCTGGCAATAATTTTCATTGTGAAGTCCTTTCATATCCATCAATCCACATGTGGCTCAGGATGTGCCTGGGGGTTGTTTTTTGGTTCATGTTTTTTTGTCTTTTCTTAAATTGTCAAACACTGCACATCTGTAGTGGAAGGGTAAGTGTGGAGCAGAAAAGCAGCTCTCTATTAGGCAAGACTGAGCTGAAGCCAGCTTGTTTAGCTGAATGAGCATTAGGGGTCTATGCTGGTGTGTGTGAAGCATGCATGTGCTTTTTTAGGGTGCTTGAGTCACAACATCATATTTATGTGTGCTCTAAGAAGTGAATGATGGGAAACTAATTTTTTTAAGTTTTCCTATGGATGTCACTAGATATTTTATTTTGCATTATTTTTTCTTTTTATATTGGGTCTGATTGCCTTGAAGGAGCTGTGTAGCTATTTCTACCTTGATAAAATTATCTCTTTGTAACAAAGCAGCTGGGGAAACTGTGCCTTGGTAACCTTGCATTAGGGATCTTCCCAGCTGGCTGATATCTTCAGGTTTTGAAACCTCTATGACAGAATGAAATTGCAAATTGAACATTCAGTGGAGTCACCCTTGGGATTATTTTATTTTCAGCAGATGGAAGTTATAGCAAACCTTGTGTTGTGTGTGTGTCTGTGTGTGAAAGTTGCTGATAACTTTCAGACTGACTCTTCTTTAAAGTACACAGTTTTTTGTCTCTGCAACTTTCGTGTTTGCTCCTGGCAAGTCACAAAGTTGAAAGGTGGTTTAACTTGCATGAAACTCCCATTTTCAGTCTGAATGTCTTCAGAGTGCTTGCTTGCATCAGCACTTCCCTTTTGTCTTTACACATCCAGAGATGCTGCAGAGCTTGAGAAATTGACTGTGTATGCTTGCAGATCCAAGCAAGAAGCTAGTGTGTGGTGTATGTATGTGTGTTTTGTATGCATTCAGGATGCCTGGAGTTAGGAGAATTCCTGGAATGTTGTTCACTGGGATAAAACCAGTCATTAGATGTATGATGCAGTATTTAGACCAATATACAAATCACCACCTTAAAACTAATGGAAGAAATGCATTTATTGTCAGTACTGGTTGAGCTCAAGTGTATGATTTCATTGGCAATGCATGTCTTAGTGTCTGAATATACAGTACTATAAAGGTTTTTTTTTTTCCCATTCTAGCAGAAAGATGCACATTATAATCTCTAGTAGCACAATGGTGCATGTGTATCTAAAGGCTGTTAGATGCTGATGAAGGAAGATGAATTATCAGCATCTATCATAGATAAATGAGCTGTCATATCTTAAATTGAAAATGAAAACTAATAAGAGGCATCTGTTAAAACTGAGGGTTAAAGCAGAAGATGATCCTACTACCCCCAAGGTTTTACCTGTGTTGCACACAGTGCAACTCTGAAAACAGAAAAAATGCTGGTTTGAATGACTGTGCCTTACTTCAATATATACACAGGAGAGCTACTAAGCAATAGCCCAAAGTTCTTGAAAGTGTAGCATGGTTTAATTGGTGAGCTTTTAAGTAATGACATAACTTCAATGCTGTGGTAACCATGTAATCATCAGGAACTGTGCAGAAGCAGAAAGGCTAAGAGTGGGAACAAAAGTGTTTGAAAAGTCTTATTTATGCAAAATAATGAAATGTGGTGTGTGCCTGTGACACCAAGAAGTGTGTGGGATGGAGTAGGGACATGCAAAAGAGCTGCAGGAACCTCTTCCTTTTGCTCCTTTGCAGCCATAAAATCATTTTCTGGAGATACCACCCTTTTATTTCCTGATTGCTTTAATTAACTTCAGAAATCTAATAGTGAGAGCATTTCAAATACAAGAAACTTTTAAATACGAGGAATTCTTATGATGCATAATAGAATAAAACTGTGAAATGATGTAATTCATTTCTGTCTCTGTGAAGGACCCCATTACAGTGTTACAATATTTATAGAAACTGGAGTTGTATCTATTTTTAATTAAAATAATTTGTTTTCTTCTAGTTGTGCCTCATACTAACACTGTGTTCCGCTTTCTGGGTGAGTACTGGAGTCCTGTATTTATATATAACTGGAGTTAATGTAACTGCAGTATATTTTAAAAGTAAGATTCTTACATTGTTGTCTCTGCTGTGTTTCTTCCCCCCTCCCCTCTTCTCTCCCCTCCAGTGGCGTAAGGCAGGACTCGCTCTGCTTTTCTGCATCTTACAGTTTTTTGCCATGGCATGGTGAGTGATTTCCTCTCTACACACTCCTCTTTCTGTTGCACCTGACACCAGTAGCTGAATTGTGCGTGGATTTTGATGTTCAGTTAGGTGGAAGGAAAATTTTTACCTTGTCAATCCCTTAGATTCAAGGCACTGCGTCAGTGAAGTGCTGACCTGTTCCCACTTCTTGGTCTCACACCACTACAGAGGCTGTGGAGACAGCTCAGGGCTCCATTTCTAGAGGAAGTTCCTTTGATTTCTCTGAGCTTGAACTGAGCTTGCTTTTTTTCTTTCCCTTTTAAATCAATTTGTTGCCTACTATCTGGTATTCCTCTTTTACTCTCTCCTGAATTTGTCTCATTCAGAGACCCAGTTATGCCAATCAAACTGTCAGTGTTCTTCATGTAAACATATGACTGTGCAAGGTCACCAAAGGAGTGCACAAACTGATATAGACACCTAGCCAGCCCTCAACATTAATCTTGCCTACCTGTAGGTGTTGGAGCATGAAGAATACCAGATGCAGGAGAGCTGTGTTTAAAATGCTTTCACAACATCCCCCTCTATTTTGCCCTAGTGTTTCATACCCTGGCTGGGCTAAGATGGCTTGCAAGCATGTTCTCCTGTAGGGTAACTGTTCTCCCAAGGGTAACTCCTTCCTGTTACTCACAAACTCAGAGCTTCATTTTGGTTATGTAACTTGCAGTTTAGACTATCAGAGGGGTTGTTCTTATTTGTGATTCTCATAAAATCTGACATGAAAAGTAACTTTCAAAACCCTTCTTCTTAGGTACAGCATTTCCTTCATACCATATGCAAGGTAAGTTTCTCTACTCTCTTACTGTTTGTAATTTTGAGATTTAATCATACAGAAGATTAGCTTAGAGAAGCATTGTCATGTGTGACTTCAGAGGCTTTTCCATGGTGCAGGAAATACAAGTGGTTACATCTGAAAATGAAAATAAGCATTTTCTCTAGTGGGAGAACACAAATGGAGAAAACGAGAGAGCTTCCCATAGGAATATGTAAGCTTACTGACCAAATACTGAGCATAAGGCTTACCTTTGGAATGCCTGAATGTTGGTCCAAACTGCTACTAGACATGTATATTCTTCTGTGTCCCTTTTGGCCTGTTCTCCCCCATAAGCACTGTTCTGTATGAGCACAGTTGTGTCTCCTGCCCCACCCCGCTGCAGTGCCCTGTCTCAGTGAAGTCTTGCAGGTGTCACTTCCACAGCAGGTGGGCACTGAGCAGACCTGCTTGTCTCTAAGGCAATTGTGTAGTCATGCAAATCAGGTTAATGCAGTTAATACATGGTCAGCTGATCTCTACAGCCCTCAGTGTCAGTGGGATAGCAGCATGGAATGACTCTTATCAGATCATGTAACTGAGGTGACTGATTCTCTTGTGTTTTTTTCTTTCTCCTGTCTGTAGGGATGCTGTGAAGAAATGTGTTTCAGTCTGTCTGTCCTAACGGGAATACTGGATGTCTGACAAAGTTCTAGGAAGTTCTAGGTAGAACTGTGTTGGAGCACTGTGTTCTGTAGTCTCCTACTTCTGTCTTCAACACGTGCCTTTCAGCTGCTTGTTAGAAGCTCCTTGTGTTACACCCAGCATCTGCAGTTGCTAGGGTTTGTAAGCAATGATGTCTGTGGGACAGGGGGCTTATGATCAAATGAAATTCAATTTGGCAGAAGAATTGGGCAGAGGTCCACAATTTGTTATGGTGATTCTTGCATAAATTCATGGATTTGGTTTTGCAAAAGCTTCAAAGTAATGTGTGAAATCTGTAAAGTGAAGACCTTGGCTCTGGTGGGACTGTGCCAGTTCTAGAGTTGAAAACTGATTTCTTACCAACAACTTGTTTTTTTTAAAAATAGCCTTATGTTACTTAATCTTTGCACTGTTTACCTTAGATAATGAAGTATTGGTATTCTTTCTTTTCCTGTCTCTCTTGAAAAGTTTGTTTCATGAGATTTCTAAAAGATATAATTCTAAAACCAAACATGGTTTTGGACTAACCATGAAATGTTTGCATCTTTAATGAAATACTTAATTCTCAGTCCATACTGATAGTCTTTCCTTAAAATACATGAAAGGGACATTTTCATCTGAAAAATCTTGTTGCTGTTGGAAAAGCACTCGTAAAATAAGATCCATTGATGTTTTCAGCTACCAGGAACCTGAGTTCTTTTCCTTGCTCATGGTTGCAAGGTAGGAAGCTGACATTTTTCACATGAAGTGAGGTGCTTCTCTTCTCCTCCAGCTGTAGAATAAGAGCAATGCAAAGGGCGTGGTAGGCAAGCAATAAAATAATTTATGTATGTCCTTTCTCAAAGGACAAACTGTCATAAGGTAGAAGTGGGTTATTGTTTTTAAGCAGCCTGGGTCAGGGAAAAGACTTTTTCTTCTGAACTTGTCAATAAGTTAAAATTCCAACATTTATCTTTGTTTCTTTGAAAGTGGAATCAGTTTTCTTTCTGCTAAAACTCTTGCACACACCAGTGACCTTCTCCGCATGGAGGAGAAAGCACAATATTCTGTTGCCTGTGGTAGCAAGGAAAGCATGAAACAATCCCTCTGCAGCTCCAAACAAGTGCTGAGTGGTCTGTATCCAAAGTCCAAGGCCACTCTGGTCTCTTCATCTTCTGAGCTATATGTAATCATTTACTCCCATGGCATTGGAGTGGTCAGTTTAAATATCTGAGCACAGATTCCTGGTTCTGCTGTGTGAGATAATGTTTAACTACTTTCCCCTTTCCTCTTATCAAACTGTCTTGCTGAAGCCAGTGTTTAAGATTATGGTTTTCCAGTGCACTCTAGTGGAAACTGAAGCATCTCTTCCTCAATCTACTAAGAGTTTAGTTGTTTAAGAGCATTGTGTTTGCATGGCAAGTGTATCCCTGACTTGTACCACAAAGACTTTAATGCAGGAAAAATCTGGATCTACCTGACTGTGAAGTATAAGCTCACAGTGAAGGCTAGTAGTTCTATGGCTTCCAGAAAGTTACTAAGAAATTAATTGATCTAAAATCTTAAATTTAAGTGTCCTTCTGATAATTTATAAAGCTCAGTACCATCCACCTGTAAGGATCCTCCAGAAAAAATAATTAAAGATTCCCTTTGTAGATGGTATCAAAGGGAGATTTTGACAAGCGTTCTGTGGATTCCAGGTGCCAGAATTACTGTTGAAAAGGAATTTGAATGGAAAATGCCACCTTGGAAAGATGGCACTGATGCTGGAATGAAACAGTTATGCAGATTCAAATACTGCGTCCTGGTGCTTTTTTTGCCTCCCAGGATTTAGAAATTAGTGTTGAAATAAATATGTTGACTATTAATCTTCTTGAAAAGATGATTTGGTTAAATTCGCAAGAGAGACTGGGAATTAAAGAAAACTGATCCTTCTTTTCCCTGGCTGATCTAAGACAAGTGTCTAAACTGTTGTGTGTCTTTTTTTATCAGGGACTAAGTTCAAGACCTAATTTACATCAGTCAAAGGACCTATGCCAGTCTTTTCTTAGGACTTTGATAATGTTTACAGAATTCCTTTTGTATAAGGGAAATTGAAATGCAATGCTAAAACCTTTTACATTCCAATATTCCTTTAATTTTAGCATCTCTGAGTGTCCCTGGAAAAAGCTACAAGCACAGTATCCATTGTTTCTCCTTCCCCTCTCCAGTTAAATTACTTTAACTCTGATCATCATTCCAGGTTCAGCAGCCACGATAACGGAATTTGACTTTTGGGATTCTTTTTTTGATTACTTCAGATTAGGAGGAATACATGCCTTTTGCTTATTCCTTGGCGAGCTTGGGCAGTGTTCTGGTAGCCTAACTCTCTGGCAGTTCTTCTGGAAGAACAGTACAGTTGGGTATGGTGAATATTAGTTTTTCAATGTGCACTAGTTCTAGCTAACTGGAACCTTTTAGCTGGCTCTTGTGAACACAGCCAATTAGAAGTAGGAAATTTATGAAAATACCAGTAGATAGCACGTAAATGGATTTTTGTCCTTTCCCCCTCTCCTCACAGTTAAAAACTGTAATTCCAGCTTCATAGCCTTTTATTCAGGAAGAGAGAAGAACAAACCTTCATTTGACTGCGCAGCACATGAGGCTAAGCAATTGTGCCCTCACAGGAAGTGAATGGCAAGGACAGACGCAAGGATCACAAGAGTGCCACTGGGGTTTATGTTGCCCTTTGGTGTTTTATTCTGTTCCTGGGGACATCAGACAGTAGGAGAGACTTGCCATATTCTTGCCAATATGTGAAATATACTCAGGGTTTGTTGCTTCATCTACAGGCAGTTTTTATTTAAAATAGCTCTCCCAGAACAAAACTCATTAGATTCTTACTCACTTTTAAATAGTTGTAGTGACACTGTTGACAAGTTTATCAGCAAAAGAAATTTCCCTTTTATTGAAGTACTTTATATGATTTTTTACATAACTGGGAGTAAATTATATGAATATTCCCTCTTGAATAGTTTTCAATCTGAATTAGATTATATCATTATACCTTTTTTTTTTTTTTGGTCATTAAACCTACTTTGTGTTACGTTTTGATACCATCAGCTTTGGTTATCTGCTTGGCAGGAAGCATGGTGGGTATTTCTGAAGCTTTCCATCCCACTGTCCTTGAGGTCAGGAATGTGTGTTGTGTACACTTTACTGTGAATAGAGAGCTTCTGGTTGGAATCACAAAGCTCCTTCCTTCCCAAAGTCCTTGCTCAGTTGCTTACAGCACTTAACTCAAGGCTGACTTCCCTAAGGAAACTTCTTCGATGTTGGGTGCCCATCTCAGTAGGATTTGGTGTTCTAACAGAAAGTGATTTTTGCTCAGTCTGTTGACCAATTTGTCCAACTTTTTTTCACGTTTTGCTGTACAGATAGCATAACCTCAACCAAGCAGCCTTAGCATACAGTTCTAGCAGGAAATTTGTATATTCTGGATCAGCTGACTTTCCAGCTATATTAGAAAGGGAAATAGGGAGGGTGGTAGTCATCTGTTCCCAAAATACTGAGACTCTATACATTGAAATATGGGATTTTTTTTTCACTACATCAACATTTTGCTCTGTTTCATGTGATGAAGTCCATTCTGCCGGATCGGTCCATGTCTCACAAACAGGATGGGACTCTGACTGGTTGCAGACTTTGGATTTATTATCTATTTGTATCATACAAGCAAAAAGCAAGAGACACAGGAAAATAACAACATCCATGCAAATCCAGATCAAAGACAAGATGGCAGCTTATGCAGAGCCTTTTTCTACATATTCTTTGAACCAATAGCATAAAAGTTTCTTTTGAAACTATTCTTTGAACCAATAGCATAAAAGACAAGGTGTAAAGTCATTATACTCTAACCAATAAAAAAGGGACCCACATGGGTTTAACATTAACAAAAGGACTTCTATAAACCTCAAACAATACACAATAATTCATTTTTTCAGATTGAAACTTTTTTCTGTCTTTGCAAAGCATATATCTAGAACTTCTCACATCTTGAACTAGCAATAAGTTCTTGTTTTTTCTTGTTCCTTATGATAAATATAAATGTATTCACTTGGTTTTTAACTTCGTAGTTTCCCATGAGAAGATTTAGAAATTTCCCAGCCTTTCTTAGCTTTGTGTCTACTTTCTGAGGCCTTTTTGCACTTTCTAAATTCTTTTACCTTTTTATATTCCTACAGTCCATTATGAATACTGATACTATCTGAAATGGTTCAACACTGATGATGTGAACAATTTCATCTAATTTAGTATTTATAGTAATAAGATTGTTCATGAGCTGTTACAAAAGTCAAGGAAGAATTTTCTGCCACAAGTTCTTTTCAGAAACCATGTTTTTAAAAGGAAAGTGTGTTGGGCTCTATGTGTGCCTCCAGCTTCCTGAGAACAGCATTTCCTTCATTTTGGCACTTAATCACGTTCATGTTCATGAGATCACTGTGCTATTGTAAACTGGGGAGGAGGAGGATGTTTAAACATGTTTGTCTTAAACACTGATGTTTACAACCATAGCATGTGCTGACCATTTTGGAGGGAAAGCACACAAATGGTTTATTGTCTTAAAACCATGTGCCTCACTGTAATGTGACTAAATTTTTTACCAGCTGTGGAAATTTTTGTAAAATAGAAACCAAACTCAGAAATTCTCTGCAATGTTTTATGCTGTTACTCGTTGTGTTTGCTGATGAGCTTTTTCTGTGTATTTACACTGTTTGATTTTTACTTTGATAAACATCTTTTTTTTCTGACTTACAACTTTCTCTGTAATGAAATTAAACCCTTACAAGTGCTGTTTATTTCCTTCAGTAAAGTTATCACTGCATTAAATTAATTGTTCTTACAGTTAATATTCTTAATGTTCTTATGGCTTTTTAAAAAATGCTGATTTCCTGATGATGCTGAAATTGCTGTGGGTAGTTTGTTTCCTTTTGTTCGTGTGTTCAGTTTTTTTTTAAAATTATTGTCCTGTCCTCACTTGCTTTGCTGTGCACACAACTTGTACTGCTGGGGGGAGTTTTTGTGTTACCAGTTTTGCAGCAGCTTCACTGAGCAGTTGCAGGCACCTAGACAATTGGTTGGTATGAGTGGAGGTGTTAAGGTGAGGATGATATTTTCATTATTTCATATTTATTTACCTTAAGAGTCAACCTAGGTATGCCAGCAAGCTATCCTTAGTCCATGCTACAGAGGAAATAATGCCTGGTGCTATTCTGTCATCAAAGACAACAGGAAGCAACACACCTCTGAAATAAATATGCTCTGAGTACTGATGTACACTCAGTAAAATGTAAATAAATTAAAATATCAATGATTTAGGAAGTTGTGTTAAAATAATTGGAGGCAATTATTTTATTTTTCTTAGCTTTCAAAGAGCTGGTCTATTTAAGTGTGTGCCTACTATGCATCCAAAGACCTGCTGTGGTTTAATATTTTTTGGCAGTGTATCAAGGCTGTGTGTCCATCAGGCTGTTCAGGGTATGTTACACTGTCTCCTAACTGACAGGCAGGTGCGTTTTTTCCCTGTCTGCAAGGGTGGTGGTGAGACTTGTGTGCTGTGGGAGACTGTGTTTTCAATTATATTTTGTTGTTGTTGTTGTTTTTGTTGATTGTTCTTCTAAGCAAGCTCTGTCTCACAGCTGACTGAACTGAACTTTCTGTCCTACAGGAAACTCCAAAGTTGCATTTGGAATACAAGCAGCAGCCTGTCTTTGGTAGTATAGAAACCTAGGGGTTTGCATTTGATCTTTTTGTAAAGATTAGAGTGTCCCAGGAATGTTAGGAAAGCTGGATACATCTGTGTAATATCAAGGCAACTGCAATTCCTCATAGGGCAATACATCCTTTCCGTGTCTAATAGCTTAGAGGTATTTTACTTGCCTAACTCAACTTCCTGCATAACAACAAAGCTGTTGAACTTTGCCACTTCATTGTCATGCTGAGGTCTTAATGCTTGAATGATTTTAAAAAAAAAAAAAAAAGTGAAACCTTGATTTGAAATCCCTAAACAACGATGAGCTGCCCTAAAGTGCATTCTATTGATTAATGAATTTGCACTTTAGAAATGCTCTGAAAGGGTTTGTCAGCTGTGCTACAGCATCTAGTCCCTACATCCCATTACCTTGCAAAGTCACCAGCATTCAAATTCAGTGACAAGGCTCTTGGAAAGCTGCTGTAATGTCTGCCCTTTTCCCTTCTCCTTCCTTAAGGTCTGATTTGCAAGAGAAGGTATTTAATGGATGTGAGCCATTCAAAGGTGGAGGTTGATAGTTATTTTGCATCCCTTGCTTGTACCTTTCCTGTTGAGCTCAGCCTTGGTTCCAGTATGTGTGGGGGTACAGGCTTGTAACTTCCCAGCCATGAAGTGCTGGAGATTCCTAAAGGGAAAAAAATTCTGGTTTTCTCACTTTTCAGAAGAAAGCTGCTGGTGAATTAGAGATGGAATAGTCTATCTAAGCTGCCAGTCTTTGGGATTGCTATTTTAAGTTAGCCTGGTTAAAACCCTTTTAAGTTTCTCTTACGTTCCCTTGTGGCATCTCTAAGAGAAGTTATTCCCGAGAATTCGTGCTTCAAAACCTCTGTGGGAATAAGTGTGGAGTAACATGGGTGTAGTGTAAAAACGGTACAATGAAAGTGTCACCTGCTCAGTGTGGTTTCATTGCAGCTCTGAGGGGCTGTCATGCCCTAAAAGCTGGGGAAATACTGAAAGCTGGAGGGGGCCTTTGTACTGGGCACATAGTGACACAGGACAAGGGTGAACAGCTTCATACTGGAAGACGGGATGTTTAGATTAAGGATTATGTGGTAAATAGGTATGATTCATGCTGACAAAATTGAAACAGTAATCAATGTTGATTCAGTAATTAATATTTGGAAGTAATAAAACAGTTAAAGGTGTAATGCAAGAAAGAAAGGGAGAGGAGGGGCTCCCCCCGCCTTCTCCTGCAGATGTTCAGAACAGGAAGAAACAAGAGATAACTATTACTAAATTTAGTTGGAAGAGAGGAGAATTTGGTTGGACACCAGGAAAATGTTAATTATATGAGATTTATTGCTTTAAAGTTAGAACATAATATTGGCTTGTACTATACCAGCTTGGTGCGCATGTGTAATCCAAAAGGTGAACTAAAGGACACCGAGGAAGAGGAGAGGCCTTCCTCAAAGAAGACCCCCAAAGAGTGGCGTGACCCCCTAAAAGAATGGTGGAGCATGTGTGGTAAAGGTGATGATGAGGGCGGTGATACAAGCGTGACGAATCAAAAATGGGAGGAGATGGCAATGACATACAGCATAAAAGGGGGAATTTTGGCTTGGCAAGCTTGTACATGAGGTGACGGGGTCCAAAAGCCCTGCACTCCGTACCCCGCACCCCTGTGCAGTTATTTTTGCTTATGCGCTATTATCAGAACCAAATTATTCCTTATTTTAACCAAATTATGTTGTCAATATTTTGAGTGTATTTAATTTTATAGATATTAAGCTACTTAATTAAAATTGCTGTTACATTTAATTTTGGTTTTTTGGTTTTGTTGGTTTTTTTTTTTGATTGGATAATTGGGCAAATATAACAATTAGGAAGAAATCCTTTACTGTGAGAGTAGTGAGGCACAGGAAGAGATTGCCCAGAGATGCTCTTGATGCCCCATCCCTAGAAGTGTTCAAGGCCAGGCTGGATGGGGATCTGAGCAACCTGGTATAGCAGAAGGTGTCCCTGCCCATGGCAGGCGGGCTGGAACAAGATGATCTTCAAAGTCCCTTCCAACCCAAACCATTCTATGATGCAATATGTGGTGTGAAAAGAAAACATTTTAAGATGGGCATGTGCTCCTGTGGTTTCTGTTTGTGTGTAACAGGATGTGTCAGGCTCATTGCTTTTGAGAGAGTCAACTGCTTCAACCGAGTTATAATTGCAACTTGTTTAGCAGAAAGCTTTAACCTACACATTCAGGTTAAAAGCGCATGTTTGGTTTGCCCAGTAAACACTGAATGTATTACTTTCGTTCTGAGCTCTTGTAAGTAGAATTTAAAGCTTTGCTTAGAATCTCTTACTTTTTTAATTATTTTCTGATCTTAAAGATGGGAACAGTAATAGTTTCTTCCTCTTGGTGATAATTCCTGTCTGAAGACATCACTGAAGATCTTCAAGTAAAAAAAAAAAAAAAAAAATTAGAGAAAATATTATTGTTCAAAGCAAACTAAATTACATTTATCACTAGCCTGACTATATATATTTGGTTTGCTGTTAATGTTTTGGTGAGGCGGCTACAGGGGTGGCTTCCCTGGGAAGCTGCCAGAAGCTTCCCATGCATTGACAGAGCCACGGCCAGCTGGTTCCAAGATGAACTCAATGCTGACTAAGGTTGAGCCCACCAGCAACGGTGGTAGCACCTCTAGGGTAACATATTTGAGGATAAAAAACCCTTACACTAATGCGGCCAGAGATGGGAGAGAATTTGTGAGAGAAAAAACACTGCAGACACCAAGGTCAGTGGAGAAGGAGGGGCAGGAGGTGCTCCAGGTACCGGAGCAGAGTTTCCCCTGCAGCCCGCGGTGCTGACCATGGTGAGGCAGCTGTGCCCCCACAGCCCATGGAGGTCCATGGGATGCAGAGACCCACCTGCCAGAGCAGACGGATGCCCATAAGAGGCTGTGATTTATGGGAAACCCAAGCTGGAGCAAACTCCTGAACAGAGGAGCCCACACTGGAGCAGGTTTGCTGGCAGGACTTGTGACCCTGCAGAGAACCCACACTGCAGCAACCTGTTCCTGAAGGATTGCACCCTGCAGCAGCTGGTTTGAGGGGGCTCCCCGGGGATCCCCTAAGCTGCATGTTTGCTGGTAACAGCAACAGAGACTCCACACGGCTTCTGAGGGTGCTAATTAGGGCAGGATTTATTGGGGGTCCCACCCCCAGGAGCAGCATAGTTTCTGAGGGAGAAGGGGGAGGGAGGGAGAGCTTAGGGAGAAGAGGGCCAAGAGAGAGTCTGGTCTCCCTCGCACAGCTTAACAGGGAGATTCAAAGTGGCTGCACAATATGACCTTTGCCAGTGGGATTACAGATACATGAGACTTCAGGGGAGGACCACAGGCTTGGAATGAACTGTACATTTTCGAGGGGTGAGACGGAGCATACCATTTAACTAAAATGTAACACCACAGCACCCCATGGAAGTGACCCCTACTAGAGCACTGTGTGAAAAACTGAAGGCTGGGGGAAGGAGTAATGGAGAAGTTCATGGAGGACTGTTTTCCATAGGAGGAATACTATGCTGGAGCAGGGGAAGAATGTGAGGAGCCCTTCCCCTGTGAAGATCACTGGCAGGAAGGGGGAAGAGAAAACAAGGAGGAAAGTTAGGCCTGGGAATAAATGAGGGGTGGAGGGAAGGTGTTTTAACATTTGGTTTTATTTCTTATTAGCTTACTCAGTTTTGATTGTAATAAATTAAACTAATTTCCCCAAGTCAAGCCTGCTTTGCCCAAGATGGTAGCTGGTGAGTGATCTCTCCCTGTCCTTATTTCAACCCATGAGCCTTTTCTAATATTTTCTCTGTCTCTGCTGAGGAGGATAGAGGATGGGAGAGACAGAGCTGTTCCCAGCCTTTGGCAGGTACCTGGCGCCCATCCACGGTCAACCCGTCACACTACATTAGGTTTTTCCCTTGGGTTTGGGGTTTTTTTTCTTCTTTCTCTTTCAAAAAAGCATGGAAAGTCTTCCCTGCTCTCTGGGCTCAGAATTAATCTCAGTATAATCTCAGTTAAAACACCAGACAGGGAGGTACCAGTCAAAGAAGCTGCCTGCCTTTCTGCTAAAAACATGCCCGGGGGATGTTACTGAAACTGTGCCCTCATCCCGACATTAATGAAAAGGCTAATCTTCTCTAAGTCTCCTCTAGCCTAACAATCCCTTAAGGGGCTGAACACATGATTAAAAAACAGAAGGAAAGCAGCTGTCTTTTTATCCGTTCTCAATTATTCCCTGGTAGTTGATAGGTGTTGATTTCCTGGGATGGAGGTTACGTTTCCCTGTGTTGTTGGGACTCACTGTTCAGAGGGGGGTCAGTTGAATGCTGCAGTGGGAGCTTTGGAGATGGAAAGAGTGAGTCTTATTTTCTGCAATTTCATCTGATGATGAAGGGCTTCCTTTTCTTTGGAAACATGCAGCTAAAGGCCACAAAACAGCTATCCAATGTCAAGGCAAGAAAGGCCTCTTTAATTACCTTTTTCTTGTTTGCATTTTTTCCCCCTCCCTTCTGTGTACCTCACCAGCTGGTGGCCAGGAGCATTTAAGAATAAGCTTAATTAGAAAGTCAGAAATAACCCCTTGCTTTTTCCTGCTGTATCTTAGTAAGTGAAGTCCAATAAGTATTGCAGGATTGTTCTCATTGTTCTTTCACTGCTCTCCCCAGTCCTCATTGCTTCATTTAAAATGTGAGTTACTAAATTATTATTAGTAAATCAGAGATGATTGTGAGTGTTGTGCTTGCATTCTGAGCTACTTCTGCCTATGAGCTACAAGGAGTGTGCTTGGAAGTGCCCAGCTCTCCCAGCTAGGTTTCAGGGAAAGCTTACAAATTTGCAGGTTTTGTAGGGGCATTTTCTGGTCCTTCTGTCACCCCTACTGCTTTGCTTGTCTAATTAAATGGGTGGTAAGTGCAAGAGGGGCAATAAACAATCCCCCCTTCCACAGCACTGTCTGTCAGTCACCAGAAACACTTACTGTGCTCCTCTGTAAGTCCAACTACCTTTTCTTCAAATGTCAGATTCAGGGAAATTTAACATCCAGCCCAAGAAATAACCCACACTGGAGAATGGACTGGTCTCTGTGCCTTGGCAATATCTACAGCTAGTGACATTAATCTGTTTGGGCCTCTGTTCCAGCACCTGTAGACTTGGAAAAATTAATCTTGCAAGAAAGTAGGAGAAAGAAGGGTTGTTTGGAAAGCATTCCAAGTTGTTATTTAGGTGAATAGAGGGACAAAAGATTAGAGGATGTCTCTCATTTCTCTTAAAACAGGCTAAATATTCAAAGTAAATTTCCAAACATAGTATTTTTGTTAAATGAAAAGCCAACAAAAAACAAAGAACTGACTGTGGATCTCTCTGGTTTCTGTTCTGCAGCCCTCTCCCATGGCAGCTGTGTGACACAGAGATAGTGCACCATGCAAAGAAGTGTTATTCATGGAATCTGGAAGTGTGTTTTAAAGTAAAATCTCAGGCCCAAGTACATTCAGCTGGTCATGTGCTTGCATATGTGTAAACTTATTTCTTTGGCTAATTCTTTTAGGTTGGAAAGATATGTCAGTGGTGAAATGTGCCTTCTGCTACATCCAACACAAATCACTCTTAGGCTGAACTCCTAGAGCTGAAACAATCTTCCCCATGCTGAGAATAGTAATTGGGCTGTTCCCACTAACCAACCACAGGTAACTACTCTCATTTTGGAAAATTTTGAGGTTTCAGGTGTCCTGAGCTGTGGTAACATAGTTACTAAAATTCAAACTGTGTGAAAGTCAGGTATTTTAAGTTGTTAGATTTGTGGTTTATTTTTTCCTCTGGACACTAGACTTTCAAGGATCAGATACCTTGTATGAGTGATACCCTAAGCACACAAGTGTTACCCACTTCTGGGATGTGAAAGTGCATTTTATTACTGTGCAGGATACAAGTTTTAGTATGATATCCCAAAGTAAAAACATTCATGCTTCTCCCTTAGGTATGCTAGCTGTAAAAAGATCCAGTCTTATTGATGAAAAACTCTCATCCCAACCCATTACTGGAAGAGGTCCATTGTCCATTCCTTCCATACACGCCTCCTTCCCTACAGCTCAGTCCCAGGAGTGCTTTGGGCAAGCAGTGCACTCCAAGCAGGACTTCCCTTTCTTTTGCTTTGTGGTGGCCTCCATTTCCAGTCAATTTTTTCTGAGCAAATCTTTTTACCTGTAGTGATGCACAAGTGTCTGCTGGTGAGAGAGTTTCACTTCCTCATTTAGAAATTCTTCCACCAATGTGAACTGTTGTTGCTTTTTTGCATGCTTTTGGTTTCCTTTAAGTTCTAAGCATCTTGAGGAAGGTAGATGGGATCTGATTTTTTGAGGCTCTAATCCAGTACCACTCCACTTGCAGGAGAGGTGGGCAGGGAGCACTTCTGAAAGCCAGGCTGCTTCTCTTTTTATTTGTCTATAGAAAGAACTGTGTGTAACTACTGGAATATTATAACTTTTATGAGCTGTTGTCTCTTTACCTGCCTTGACTTTGAATCTCCAGATTTCTGAGCAACTATATCTAAAAAGCCTGTATGGAAATAGGGCTTCAGCTAAAAAAAAATTCCCAAAGTAACATGTACCTGTTTTATTAGAAGTTCCTGAAAACCTGAAAATGTTTAATTAAAATTCATGGCACTTCCACCAGCTCCAATTTCTCTATCTATTTGCATCTGTAGTATAATAAAATTTAAAATTGTCTCATATATTTTCCTATGCATTTCCTATGCCACTTGATCACACACAGGGAAAAATTACAGTAGTAGCTTCTCTCTTCTCTTTGAGTATTTGGAAAGGGGAACCCAAACATAAACATATTCCATTTACACCAGCATACCTGAGATGCAATTATTTTTCAAATGCAAGGTGGTACCCTTCCAGGTACCTAAATATCCTATAGATTTTGAAGTACATTCTTTAGTTGTTCAGCAGTGAAAGTGGGCTGTTTATCAACTAGAAGTTGCTGTCTGACACCTGCTAATGTAACTCACCTGAGTTTACGTATAAAATAATCTAGGTATTTTGGTTATGAGTTGAAAATTTAAAAAAAAGAAGAGGGGAAGAGGTGTCAGAGTGTGAAGTTTGAAAGCAGCAAAGAATCACAGAATGATTTGGGTTGAAAGGGTGCCAAATAAGGTGCCATCAAGCTCTGGCCATTGTTGTTTAGGTGGATGGTACCTCTCAGTTTTTTTAAAGGCGAGATCAGTTGGCCTTGTCAAATGATGGATTTAACTTAAGTTCTCTTTTATAAAGCCTGCCATGGTCTTTTTTGTTTGTAAAAATCCCAACAGCGATCCACCATGTTATTTTGTCTTTCTAAAAGAGACAGAAACGAAGAAATTCAACAGGGACTATTGAATCGAAAGAACGCAAAGCTCTCAATAAGCAGACAGAAAATTTATTTCTTTAAAAATGACCTCTAGGACTACGTTTTCATAATCAAGTCCCTGACTATGTCATGTCCAACAGACTGGAAATTTAAAAGACATTACCAGAGATAGATGTA
Source organism: Pyrgilauda ruficollis (assembly GCF_017590135.1). Classification (NCBI taxonomy): domain Eukaryota; kingdom Metazoa; phylum Chordata; class Aves; order Passeriformes; family Passeridae; genus Pyrgilauda; species Pyrgilauda ruficollis. Next base: position 4,826,966 of record NW_024515875.1, read on the forward strand.
TCACAAGAAGTTAGGTACTCCAGTATTTGTTGTATACCAAAGCCGAGTGTTTACAGGTCACTGTTATTTGTGGGGCTTCCTCTTAACCCTCCAGCGGGGGACTGAGCCCACATCTCTTGTCTCCTTGAATGCTGAAATTGTTGGACACCTCAGTAAAATGGTGGCTTTTTTGTGGAGGGCTTGTGTTGTTGGATCAGGCTTGTCAGAGAAGGTCTCAGGATGAGGTGAGAGGGAATGACTTATGGGGATGCTGATGGAGCTTATGCATGAGATGGACCTTGAGCTGGTCAGCAGTGTCAGGCCTCAGACAGTTAATCTCATACCAGCCCCAGAAGTGTGCAGTCTGTCCCTGGAAATGCAGCCAGAGGGGTGTTCAGCCACCTGTAAAGTGCAGCAGGGGTTTTGTGAATGACAGTGGGACCAAGGGATGGATACAATATCCATCAGCAATGGAGGATAGGGATGCTGCCTTCTCCTTGTGAACTGCAACCTCACTGCTGCAAGGTCTCTTACTATTATATTTTGATTTAGGAGTGTAGAGGAATGAGGTTAATGCATTTATGCAACATGCATGGTGAAAATATTTTAAGACAACCTTCTCCGTGTAACTATCTTGACTCTTCCTAGCTCCTTCAGTTAGAGTCCGCACCGGCGTGAATGCAATTTCCATGCATTGTTTCAGTCTGGAAATGAAACAATTTTCATTAATGGAAACCTGGTTCTCAAGCAGAACAATTAGACCCACTTCAGGTTGAAAAAAGATAAAAGCATGCTAATTTGGATGGAGGACTCTTCTTTCAAGGCAGCCAATTGAGTCATCAGCCAGCCACCCACCTGACTGTCTAACAGGTAATTAGGAGATAGTCCTCTTTTTGTGTGGAGTGTGTGCGTAAACCTCCACACACTGGTGTCACTGCCCATTGGGACTTCCAGGGGAAAGAGCGAGGCAGTGGCAAAAGAGTGAGGAGAGCACGTTTGTCAGACGGTGCCCAATGAACTGACTTATTTTTTAATTTTGCTTGTTATTTTTGTCTTTTCAGCAGCTACCTGAAGTTTCTGGCAGTAAAGCTGCCATGGCAGACCTGGGCTGCAAAAAACCCAGCGACTGCACCGTCTCCAGGCTCCTCAGCGTAGTGGAGAGTGAACTCCGGGCTGGGAGAGACAAAGGCGACCCCACGGAGAAACAGCTCCAGGTTGTCTTGGAGGATGCGACACTCTGGCAGAGATTCAGGGAAGTCACTAATGAGATGATTGTGACCAAGAATGGCAGGTGAGTGATCTGCTCAGCACTGCGGGCTCAGTGGAGGTGACAGCCAGGGGGGTTAAGCTCTGCAATAATAAACTGTGTGTGCAGACTCGAGAGAAATGCAATGAGCACAACGGAGTTTATAGGGGACTGCAGCCTTGCAGTCTGCTAAAACCAGTGCATGAACAAGATGGGGTGACCCTGCTTCTTTTTGGTCACTGCCAAACCATTCCTCCTATGAAGCATGCTGGAAAAATATATAGACTAACTTGTGATTGCACAAAAAGGAAACTTTTGCAAGGGAATATCTCTCAAAACCTTTGTAATGACTTCTTATGCTAATAATCATCAGTCTGTATTAGCAAGTCATCACCTATAGGCTTCAAATTACTGCACAGAAGTAGATTGGTGTTGTTACACCCAGCTGCAGTTCCCATCCCTCTGGCCTTGGGTATTAACAGCTTGTACAAGCAGTCTGTACCAGAGTGTGTGCAATAAAACTGCCCTACATGCTCTGTATGTATGTGCAGTCTGAATTGCATGGTCCCACAGTTGTTGCTGGTGCCTTTAGAAACAAGTGTGGAATATTGCTTAATATACGCTGTTTTAGAAGGGCAAAACATTGTGGTATAAATGCATCACATGTCTTACTATTTGGGGAACACAGAGAGGCACAGGAAAAGAGTGAAAAATCTGGTGAGAAGGATGCTAATTCTGAATCAGGCACTAGCTTGAAGAAGGTTCTCCACAGAGGTTCTGCTCTGAACTGGGCTGACAGCAGAGTCCAGCCCATAACAGACAAGCAGTTACCAGAATAAGATTTGCACAATGGTACTAAGGTTTTTATTTAATTTATCCTCGCCAGCCTTTTGCTGCCCCCGACCCCAGCTGTTCCCTCAACATGCGCATGTTTTACGAGACCTCGCAGGAGATCCACTTAGGAGAGAGGAATTAAGAGATGGAGAGAAAGATTTACTCATGTGGTGTGACTTTCAGTAATTTAGCAGACTTTGATTTAGCAGAATTTGGGGATGAAATTACTCTTGACTGTAGCTTGATGAAGGATATAAGTGAAAGCAGTAAAAATGAAAAATCTTGTCTGTTGGCTCAGCAAGGTGATTCTGCAGAGAGAAGCTACCTTCCCAAAGTACCAGCTCTTGGTGTAAGAGCACTGTTGCCATTCTGATTCCTACTAATAACCTATACTGATAGAAATCTGCTGCTGAGATTCCTTTTAAATCATGAAGCTGCTTTTGCTTCATTTAAATTGCTTTGAAAACGGCTGTTAGGCTACAGATAACTTCTAAGTGGACTTTCACTTGGTGTACAGTGGCTTAAACTGTCTCCCTAGCAGTGTAAGTGACTAAAAATGTGGTAAGATGGGTTTGTCTCTGATTAATTAAATTGGTACAAAGAATCACACCTTATCAATAGGGTTTTTTCAGTTTCTTTCCTTGCAGCTAATGAAAATCATGACTTCACAATGATACTAGTTCCTTCTGAAATGTCAGGGTGAGTGTGTAGATAAAATATTTTTATAATATTGATAAGGGAATATTTTGTTATCTGAATATGGCTGGGTACTTTTTATTTCATTGTGTAAGCTGTATGATTTTTTAAATTTAATTTATACACTCCTTATCAGCCTGATTCTACTTTTCCTATAGCCAGTGACATCTCTAGAAATGTCAGTGAAAGCAGCGATAGAATTCTTTATGATCAAATTACAGCAAAACTAAAAATTACAAAAGTATGTCACACTGCCATTTGCATTAATCCTTTTAACATAGTTACTGTAGCAGAGACTATGAAAAAGGATCTCTGCATTTCTGAAAGTATTTTTCATCAAAAACCACAGCATCACACTAAAACAAAGAAAATACAGACTGTGGCCTGCAGCAAAGAACTCTGAACCATGTTATTCAAAAGGAGACAAACTTGAGGCAATTTCCTGTGATTGCTGAGTTTTTCTCAGGTTCAGGATTCTTTAGTGATTGTCTCCAGAGAGATTCTCAGGAAAAAAAATATTGATCTTATTCTGCTGCTGCTAATACAGCTGAATGAATACAACTAAACCATTCTTGATGAAGGGTAGATGAAAGCTTTTGAAATCTGTGTCCTACAATGAAAGAGAAGAGCCAGCCTGAACTTTTGTGTGTGGAAACTAAAACAGTTGGTGTGGACAGACACATTGTCAGCAAAGCTCAGAAATTAAACAGAAACCTGATATAGGAGTGTCCCAGAGAATGAAAGTCTAATTGACTAGTGATCCTCAAGTGTTAAATTCTAGCATGCACAATTCTATCTGCTCTGAGTCATCTCTAATGGGTACTGAGGGTCCCAAAATGTCACAGTTAGATGAACCAACTTCGGTGTTAATATACAGATATACCTCTGTGCCTGTATCATACTTCATTATAATAATCACCTGCCCTAGCAATATGCCTAGGGGAAATAGATATATTCTGAACAGGACAGATATTATTAAAATTGAAATATGTGCTATATCACAAAATATATCTCAATGGGTGCAACTGATAGAGTGGGAAACCATCTCCTATTTTACTCAGACCTATTGTAGTCAATTGACACTTCAATATCAAATGCAGTGTTATCTGACTGAGTAGGTTTCCTCTCTCAGTGTTTATACCATACTAGCTAGGCAGTATCCTGAGACTTTGCAATCCCTGTTATTGCCTGGAGACAGGTAGGTGCCACTCTTCCCCTCTGTGTATGGGGAGAATCCACAGGGGATCAGTTCAGGCAGCCATGAGTGGGGAAAAAGAAGCTCTTTCCAGACTTGAATGCTAAAGCAACTTTACTGGTTACTGCACATTCAAGTTTGATATCAAACATCTTCCCACTCAAGGTCTGCACTGTGGAGTAATTGCAGCAGATTTGCTCTAAATAAATCAAAGAGGCTGAAGTGTTTGGCTGTTGCAGCAAAGGAGGTCACATGTGCACCTACCTGATCATTGAAACAAACATTCTGACTGAAACAAATTTGGAGAAATCACAATGTGCCATGCTAAAATACAGATTTTAACAGTAAAGCCACTTAATCAGCAGAACATGTTAGGTGGTAAGTTTTCCATCGTTAGAGTCTGTACAGTCAAAACTTGCTGGTCCAAGTGAGGCAGGGAATAACTGGGAGTGAAGATGGTTAGCTCAGGGAAATGCTCTAATCTTAGTGCTACAGGAGGTTAAAATGGACGGTGACAGTATTCTCTTCTGGATTGGTCTATAGGTCGTTTGGGGGTAAACTTGAACCTCTCAAATAAGGCAGAGCAGCCTGCTTGCACTGTGGGCAGAGGAATTAACAATGTGCGTGTAACACACACAGCTCTGCACAATCTAGTGACATTAAATTTTCCTGTGGATTAATTTTTTCCTCTAATTCAATTTCAGCTATGTATCTAAATATGTTCCTTTGAACATTGACTGGGGGAGATCTAAGCATTGGTAGGAGCAATGCATCCCTACTTTCTATCACATCCCAGTTTGGTAGCTGGTACATCCTGATCAGAAAGACATGTGTAGTGTGTAAATCCTTGACTAAGCTTCTATTTAATTAGAAAGGTCGTGGTTCACAGTACCTTGGAGACCAGTGAGGAGTGCTGTTCCTCAGGGGTCAGTACTGGGACTAAAGTTTTTGTCACCTTTGTTGGTGACAGGGGCACACCCTCAGCTAGCTTGCCAGCAATGCCCAGCTGTGTGCTCTGGTTGACATGTGAAGGGAAGGGATGTCATCCAGAGGGATCCGGACAGGCTTGAGAGCGGGGCCCACATGAACTTCATAAAGTGAACTTTGTGGTTCTGCATTTTAATGGACAAGGACTCAGGAGTGTTGGTGGACAAGAAGCACAACACGACCCAGCAATGTGCACTGACAGCCCAGAAAGCCAAACACATCCTGGGCTGCATCTAAAGCAGCGTGGCCAGCAGGGCAAGGGAGGGGATTCTCACCCTCTGCTCCACTCTCACGAGAACCCATCTGGACTGCTGCATCCAGCTCTGGGGTCTCCAGTACAGGAAGGACATGGATCTGTTGGAGCAAGTCTGGAGGAGGGAAAAGCTTAGGCAGCTGAAGTTGTTCAGGCTGGAGAGGAGCGAGACCTTACAGCAGCCTCCCAGTACCTAAAGGGGGCTGCAAAAGAACTGGAGAGGGACTTATTTTATAGGGACATAGAGTGATACAAGGGGTGGTGAGGCACTGGGAAAGGCTGCCCCAAGAAGCTCTGGATGCCTCATCCCTGAAGGTGATTCAAGGCCAGGCTGAATGAGGCTCAGAGCAACCTGGTCTAGTGGAAGGTATTGGGGACACCAATCCAGAGACTGGGACAAGATGATCTTTAAGGTCCCTTCCAACCCAAACCATTCTATGATATCTTCTTCAATACTGCACTGACACATATCAGCAAGTATTAATATTAGATGAAAAATCTCAAATTTCTCAAATTCTGTCTTTCTCTGTCAGCAGAAGGTACTGACTGTATGCAGCAAAAACTATATCAAGGTATCCAGAAACGTGAGTGGGATGTCATATTGTTAGCAATTTGCATTTGGGTGTCACTAGACAGTATGACTGCAGGGGCAGAGACTTCCAGTGTGCTTTGAAACAGCCTGGAGTTTCAGCTCCCTTCTTATGTATTTTGGATGTCTTGTATGGCTACCTAAGCCTCGAGAGCTACCTTACCTTAACCCCATTGCTGTGGACCTCGGGCCGTTCCTCTGGTTGCTTGGTATACTCTCTCTGTACCCATAGAGAAAAGGACCTCAGAGATTCATTTGCTTTCGGTGGAATTTATGGTCCATAAAAATGTGGCATGCAGAAATGGCAGTTGCCAGGAGAGGTCAGTATGGAGATGGCTGAGGCAGGGTGGCTGGTTACTCATGGAAGAGGAATGTAGGAGGTGATATGTAATAGCAATTACGTGTATTCCTTGACAAGCTAAGAAGCTTAATGAATAGGATACTTTGCTGGGAGACACCTCTGTTCTGATGTCCACACATTATTCCCAGTTCCTGCAAGTGTTGGAGCCCTACTAGCTCTACTGCTGCAGACTTTCAGGTGCCAATTCAGAGCTGTGTGGCATTGATCACAAGCACTGGGACAGATAGAAAACCACTGAAAGTCAAGCTATGAGCTCCTGCAAATCTTCTTTACAAAAGAAAAAAGAAATAATAAGAGGGGATTGAGAAAAGGTGGCATTGGACCTTTGGGCACAAAAGGAGCTTTTCCCCAAAATTAAACAAAGGCAGGATTTCAATTTTAAGCACATGAGATAATGGAAGGCTGGGTAGAAGTTTAGAGCTTGTATGTAAGATGAAACTAAAAGCAAAAAGGACATGGTCAAGCTGCTGAAGTCAGGGAATATTGAAGTATGGGACCAAATTACTGGAGAAACTGCCAGGTGCAAGGTCCGATGGCAAGGGTGGATTGAAGGAAGGGAGGATGTTTTTTTATACTGAGCTAGTCAGTGAGCATCTGGAAACAAACATACTGAGAGGAGTCTTTCAAGAGCAGTTTCCAGTGGTGTCCCCCCTTTTTGTTTCCCTGGCCAGGCGGATGTTCCCTGTTTTGAAGATCAGCGTGTCAGGCTTGGATCCCAATGCCATGTATTCCTTCCTGCTGGACTTTGCTCCGACTGATGGCCATCGCTGGAAGTACGTCAATGGAGAATGGGTGCCAGCTGGGAAACCAGAGCCACCGAACCACAGCTGTGTCTACATCCACCCAGACTCTCCCAACTTTGGGGCCCATTGGATGAAAGCTGCCATTTCCTTCAGCAAAGTCAAACTTACCAACAAGCTCAATGGGAGTGGGCAGGTATGGCCTGATGTTTCCACATCACCTCTTGGCTTCAATTGCAAGCACCTACCAATCAAGAAATATCAAGGGTGCATTTATGTAATTATAGAAGCCCTTACAGGCCTCTTCACCCACAGATGCCAATTATTCTCTGGAGGCCAAATGTAAACAGGGATAAACAGGCCTTAATTGGCACTTTCAGATTTTAATGGACTTCTTGATGTTAAGAGAGAAAGAGTGCTGTGGTTTACTTAATCGTCAGGGGTCTTTTCAGAGCTGGTCTTGTGTGCTGGGGATTTTTACATAGGACTTCAGAGAAAGGGGGGAAAAATGGCCACGAGTATTAGGTTTTTGTTGTGCTCCCCAATGTTGTTTGGTGTAAGTGGAATGTTGGCAGGAGTCAGATGGCAGAATAAAAGGCTGCTCCTAAATGAAATAATTACTGTGTCTGCTTCTACATCATGATAATTATCAATATTCTATTGAATCAGCTTTGGCCTTTGGAAAGAAACCACATGTACCAGAAATAAGTGACTTTCTCTTTGAACCGCTTAAAAATACAAACAGGAAAATTAGTTTTGTTTCATATTTTATTTTTGATGATGCATCTAAAGGCAAAATGTTGCACAAGACCTTTTGTTTGCTTGTTTGTTTGGTACAAAACTCCTACGGTGGATGATACTTGTCAGCCCAGAATCAACTTCTTTCATGTTTTCATGTAAATGTTATATGCTCTCAATCTGTTATTTCCATTAGGTTTGTAGGTACCTCTGTAAGCTTAGTGCTCTAATGAGGTAGGAAATTATCTCAGGTTTTACTGGTTGGAGAACAGGAAGATGATCTGACTTTTCCTTAGTCATATGTGGAACCAACACACAAGAATTATTGTAGAGCATAGAACAGGATCTGAATTTGCAAGTGCTTGTCATGTGTCCAGGATCGCAGAAAAGTCAAAAGCCTCAGAAAAATATGCTTGGGGGGGGGGGGGGGGAAAGCTACAGGAAACTTGGAGGGTCAAAGAGTCCCTGGGGAAAAAAACAGGGGAACACTCTGTATATATATGAAGGAGAGCAAAATAGTAGAAAGCAGGAGAGGAAAAACCATATGAGAAACAGAACCCAAACAAAAGTTACTAAACAATAAATGACTGAAGCTTCCTTTGCTTTCTTTTGAAATCATGACTGTAGTGTTAAAAGAAACCATGTTCCCACTCTGTGCTTCAGCTGCCCCTTCTGTGATGGTATTAGAAAGTAATTGATGACTATCAGTGCTTTATGCTAATAGCTGTGTTCTTTCTTATATATACATATATATGTGTGCATGTACATGTATGTATGTATGTATACATCACTTTGCACAGTACAAATTTTAAAAAAAATTTTCTTGCACTAGAGCCAATTAAAGGACCTTATAGACTTCCTGGAATCAATGCTGTTCACAACTTTTAGTGCCAGTTTAGACAACCTGCCAAGGCCTGTTTGGATACACTTAATCTTTCCCAGAGAGGAGTCTGGATGACTGCCTTAGCTTCCTCCTGGCACCTTTTCTGTGATGGTGATTCTGGTCTTTCAGACAGCAGAAGCAGGACAGGGAGTGCCCCGAGCTGTTTCAGCAGCCCCTAGTGCAGTGGGAGCCCAGTGGTTTGAGGGCCATGGCTGCTAACACAAATATCACTGCTGCTGCTGCTGCATCCAAAGCCTTAAGTCCAGTCCAGTGAAGTCTCATTCTGTTCAGCCTGTGGTTGTGGCAGGTGAGGAAGGCACCTGCCCTCCTGCTTCAGGAGTCACTGGCTGGCGAGGTTCAGCAGCGACAGCTGCTCTGTCACAGAGCCAGAGGGTGGCTGCGAGGTACCAGAGTGGCACTGGGGGCTGTCTCTCTGTTTTGTTTCCTGCAGATAATGTTGAACTCCCTGCACAAATACGAGCCCCAGGTGCACATAGTTCGCGTAGGAGGCCCCCACCGGATGGTGATGAACTGCTCCTTCCCTGAGACGCAGTTCATAGCCGTGACTGCCTACCAGAACGAAGAGGTAGGCAGGTGCTACGCTGTGCTCTGGTCACCACTGATAAGATCTCCTAGAAGCTGATTTACTACAAGACCAGCATGCCTTTTTCTTGTTTCCCCACCAGTCCTATGCAGTGTAATACTCCATCCACTCTAATACTCTGTTTTTTCTCTGTAGTAGAATGTTGTCTAATCTAGTGTCTGGCTTCAGGACTAAGCCAAGTTTAGCTTAATATCCTGCCACAGCTGCATATTCCAGACTGGTCCATCTGTCCCGGCATCTCAATCCTTTGCTGGAAATAAAAGCCAACAGCCCTACAGTCAAGCCCAATATCTTTCTCCAGCAATAACTGATAGTCATAATGATAACCCTATCTCTCCATGTTCCCTATAATACATAAAACTGCAGAATAACACAATATTGCATGGGAAAATTTCTGCCCTTGAGGGATGCTTTGGACTGTAAGAATTGCTAACTCCTAAGCCACATCCCTTAGCTAATGTTGCTGCAGATTTTATTTGTACTTGATAGGAATTCAGTGTTCAAACCCTCTTGAAAGGGTCCACCATTCCACCACATTTACCAGACAAGCTCATGCCAGGCTACCCCAGCTGGTGTTTTGCCTGTGGCATTGATCAGTACACAGCAAAGCTGTCTCCTACACAGCCCTGGGAAACACCAAGTGTGGGGATATATTTTAGGTTAACCCAGGCAGTTCCCCTCAGATTACTCTGGAGGATGTTTTGTCACGTTTCTATTTCAAATTGCCTTCACTAACATGCCTTGTTTTCTGTAAACTCAAGATAACAGCTCTCAAAATCAAGTATAATCCCTTTGCCAAAGCCTTCCTGGATGCAAAGGAAAGGTGAGTTCATATTTTGGGGTTTTTTTTTTGATCCAGTAGCTTTTTGCTGCTGATATGGTTAAAACTGTGACATCACCATACGAAAGATAAATTACATAACTGAATCTTGTTTCTGCTAAATCCAGAGTCACTCCAATGGTATTATGGGGGAGACTATATAATTGTTATAATAGGTGCTGGAATGGGTCAACGTGCTCTTGGGGATCCTGGCACTTATGTCTGTCTACACAGAAAGCCTGAAATGAGGTGGTGTGAGCTTCCCCAGTAGTGTTATACCCCACATATGTCCACTACGCTATACTTGCACTCCAGTGAATCCTGTAATTTGATAGGTCAGGGAGAAAAAATGTTAACTCCAAGTGTCAAAAAGCATAGTTGAAGTGAAATTATAATGTAACTGTAATGTACATTACAGTTATTCTGTAATGTAACTACATTGCTGTTATTAAGTCTGTGTGATAATTTATGATGGGTTTATTAAAGGTAAGACATCAGAGATGCTTCCATCGGAAATTAATTGTAGTTCATCTTGTAAAATTTTCCTTGCATCAGCTACGTTAATGTACAGTGGCATCCAAATGATGCATTCTAGCCCATAATTTTGAATTAATTTTGTTTGGACCTCCTTTATCTTCTGACATGTGGTGTGTCCCATGTGCCTGCAGGAGAATCTGTATTTCCTTTCATTCCCCTCACCAATTAAGAAGTTGCTGTGTCTCAGTGTCAGGGTTTCCAGCTGGGGAAGGGGGAATGCGGCCTTCAGCTTGCCTGCAAGCAGGAATGGTGCCTACAGGCAGATTTAGAATTCCATGTTCAGCTCCAAATATGGCAAAAAATTAGGAACATTTTTGTTTATGTCATCAAACAAAAGCTCCAGCTTTATGACAGAATGTAGGAAGGTTTACTGCTGCCTAGCAAGGTTAAAGAAGAGAGATTTCCCTCCTTTTTTACTCACTTCTCCAATTTTTAATTAATAGTTCTGGTTATAACTTTTGTAATTTTTCAATGAGAGCACTTATCACTAAGTATTTTGCTTTTCAGAAGTCATTCTAAGGATGCTCCAGAGACAGTCTCTGAAGGTCAACATATGACATATTCTCACTGTAAGGTTTTTATTTATGTCAGCTGCAAGTTTTGTGAGATATGATGGGTGCTGGGAACCTGGGCCTTGCTTAACTGTTTCATGCTCGTCACTTACTGAGTCCTGAATTGTGTTCATAGAGAGGGACCCTTTAAAAAAAATAAGAAGATTGAAGAGACCTCACAGTAGGAAATAATGTGAGAGGTCCTGCAGAGGGATCATTTTCCATACAATCAAATTTTTCAATATTAAAAGGAATCTAGAATCAAGATGATATATGACATTTTTAGAGTTTTCTTACCCCTTTGTTTTTATATTTGTGAATGTTTTTGTTACCTATAAATTTATCTTTCATGGGTAAACAGGTTAAAAAATATGAGGGGAAGCAGAAGCTGCATTTACTTTACTGATAGCTTTTCTTTCATTTGTTCTTTAATGTTTGTGACATTTTCTGGTTGCTTTCAGGTCTTGTTTTCAGTGTTGGTGGGTTGGGAGGGAGGTGGAGGGCTGCTATTTTTTTGTCAGTTGTTTCACAAACCAGTATCTTAGCATCTGCTAGGTATTTCTGAGGCACAGCTGATTCTGCAAGAAGGCTGGCTATTTCTTAGTTGTTACAGCAATAGTAATAGTTTTGTTCTCTCTTTTCTCTCAAAGTGGGTGGCTGGTTGATTTCCAACCCAGATCCAATGTGTGCCTCGGGAAGCTCTAATTACCAGTACAGCGGAGCTCTGCCTCTGCCCGCTCCGCAGGCTCCCCACAGCTGTGAGAGATACTCAGCCCTGCGAGGCCATCGGGCTGCTCCGTACCCACCCTCCTACATGCAGAGGAATCACTCCCCTACAGGTATTCCTGGAGCTCTGCTCTGCTGCCTCTGCCTGCCTGCCCCTTGCCTTAGGTTAGCACAAGCATTGGAGCAAGGCTGAGCTCAGGCTAGGAAAGGACATGGTGAGTCTCTGGGACAACCTGCACAGAGCCCTTCAGCACCTGGGGTGATTGAGGCAGCAAAACAAGAGGGACCAGGAACTGGGTGCACTCTTAGTGGTAAACCAGAGTGTATGGTCTTGCTTTCACTACAGCTTCCAGTTATACAAAAAGAGCATTGCAGGTCTTCTTTTGATGTCCTGCCACGGCAGAGTTGAGTTCTCAAGTCAAAGCAGCTCTCAGGTGGGAGCTGATGTGAGGCGAAGGCATTTTGGTATTGTCAGAACATCCTTTGAGTCCCTTTCCCTTTCTAGATCTGAGTGCAAATCCAGAAATTGATTATACTTCGATCAGAAGAAGTGGGTCGGAAAGCAGAGTAGGGATAAAGTAATCTACTTGCTAATTATAATTTAGCAAGAATTCCTGTTTAATGGAAGTATTGATCATGGAAGGGTTTGGCTTGAAAGGGATCCTAAATATCATTCTGTTCCAATCTCCCTGCCATGGGTAGGGACACTGTCACGTGTCCCAGTTAGATGGTGACAGGGGGTGTGACAGACCCCCACTTTGAGCTCCGCTGAATCCCAGCTACCGGTGGGGGTGCAGTGCGGAAACAAAGAGCAGCACGGTCCTGGGGTGGAACTGGGGTAACTTTATTCGATGGCAAAACTCCCCCTCCTCAGCATCCCAGGACCCCAAACTGAGGGCAGACAACAGCTTATAAATGGGGGGGGAGGTCTCAGGGAAGAATATGATCTTTAACTAATCAGGAGAACTGGGGGTGGAACACAAGGCGGGGAAAACAATGTGTAAACCAATAAAGAATCTCAAGGGAGGAGAACAGCTTCAGTGAACTAATGGGGTTTGGAAGAATACAAAACTGACAGGGAAATTTCTAGGGGGAAGGCAGGTTCGGGGAGGGATTAACATTTAATGAAAGGAGGAATAAGGAAGGTTCTGGGAAAGGGCAGGGACAGGAGGGGTTAGCAACTGGGAAGGGGAGGGGGTTTAAAAATTGGCAGGGAGTAGCTAAGTAACAAACAGAAAAACCAACACTTAACTAAACTAAATGACAATGAGGGAGCAAGTCTAATTTTAGAAACATAAAATACAAAATGGGTAACCTGTGCCACTCTAAAGGCAGAAAAAGGACAGAATAAGGAAATTTAAAAATTATAACTCGAACAGTAAGTATACTAATAAAACAAAAAAAAAAAAAAAAAAAAAAAAAAAACCATCACATTACCACAGGGCACCTTCCACTAGATCAGGTTGCCCAAAGCTCCATTCATCCTGGCCTTGAAAATTTGCAGGAATGGGGCAGTATTTATAAAACTTTATTAAGTATTTCAGCTCAAATTATAAGGAAATCTGTATCAAAACATTGCCTGAAAAACTATTAGTCAGACTTGCAGAAATGCAAATCCTATGTCTGTCATGTTGTACCTTCTCATGTATCACACCTGGGATTGGAATGGCACCTTGCTACTCTCTTAGCGAACACGGGAATTTTGCCCTGTGGTTGGCACTTTTGTCCTGTTACCTGTGGTTGGGCACTTCATGATCAGATTGCTGCCATAAACCTGTCTGTGTTTTGCTGTCTTAAGACATTGTCTGCAATGTCAGTGAGGATTTGTTTGTTGCTTTTTTTCCCTCCCCAAAGTTAACTTATTGGACAGCTCCAGCAATAATCTTCAGGTATTCTCAGGACACGACAGCTGGACTTTGCCATCTTCTCCACACACTAATTTGCTCTCAGTGCCACACACAAAGGGAGGTGCCAGCCCTGGACCCAGGTAAGGTTACAGGAAATCTGCTAGTATGAGGAGCACTGAGGCTGGTAGGACTGTCCTGGTGATTTGCCCTTTGTTCCAAACTTTAATCAGTGTCTGGGATTTGAAATGTGTCCTAAGTGCCCAATTCAAGATTCCTGGGCAAATCTTTCTGACAAGCTAATCATCTTCTGCTCTATGGGAGCTTCATTTTAACCCAGCACTGCTGAAAACCAGGATCTTGGAACACCTACAAAGAATTCTGGTCTCTACAATCTGTGAGCATTTTAAAACCAAATTATTTTTCTTCCTATATTACTCACTATTATCCTGCATGAAATGAGGATCCTATTGTAGGGGTAAATGGAATTTATACCTAGACAATCAATTAATTATCAAATATTTTCCCTTATTTTCCCCAAAGGAATGCAATAATTTCTTCTTTAACTTAGGTGTCAGGAAAATCAGCTGCAATTTCAAATGTACTGTTGTCTGATTGAGTAGGTTTTCTTCTCAATGTTTATACCCTAGTAGCTAGGCAGTATCCTGAGACTTTGTGACCTCCCTCTCTAGAAGCTCTTCTGACTCAGCTCCTAAGATGGGAAGAAGAGAAGTCACAGAGGCACAAAAAAAGATCCTTACATTTTGAAATCTTACATATACTTGTACATTTCTCTCCATGCCTCCCTCCAGGGTCACCAGGTGATGGCTACTGGTGATTTTTCACTTAAAATCTTCGACACTCATCTAGTTTGGTAACCTGATTTGAATAGCTACCTTTTAACAGATAGTGAAATTGACTTTACTGTGGCAAATCTTATGCAGGCTAAATGCTTTGAAATAAGTCATTTGATCTGTGCTGCTTCTTTTTCCAGCCACTACCCTTGCCTGTGGACAGTGAGCAACAGCGCTGTAAATGTTGCCAACCCAGGAAGTGAGGTGAACAGCAACCCTCCAAGTGTGTTTTTAAGGGGTAATGTCCCCTTACCTGCTGCATCATCAGTGCAAATCCCTCTGCAGGGAATGGTGTCTGGCAGCATGGAAGCACAAGGGGAAGGCACTCTCACCAGACTGACTGACTCTGCGTGGACATCCTCACACTCCTTTTAATGGACGGGCAGCTCCTGAGGGAAGCTCAGCCAACCAAGACTGACACAAATGGCACATGATCCCCAAGGAGTGCAGTGCAGAGATGTATGCAGGAAAAAGACTTCATCACTTCCCATCATGTACCTTTTGTGTGCCAGCTAAGCCAAAATGCAAAGGCAGGAAATATTATAGGAACCAGCTTGTTACTGCAACTTTTATGCTTCATTCAGGATAATGTCCAGAAATAATCTTTTTAGTTAGCTTTGCTTCTATATCACATTAAAAATGGTCAGAGACATGGCACTGAGTGAAGTAGACATGGCAGCTGGATACCCGCATGTCATTGTAGAAGTTCCTTCTGTAACTAACAGCCAGGGAAAATTGTGAGCAAGTTTGCAACTGGTCATTTGAAGGGACAGCACTGTTTTAAAGGCTTTCTGAATCTCTTACATAGAGGCTTTCACAACACCTGAAACTAAACCCCTCAGGGGATGAACATCTGACATCCTAATCCCACCTGCATACAGCATTCTCTGTCCCCTTCCCTTCTTCAGCTGCTGTTTGCTGTGTGTGTGCTGTGGGGACAGTGGGCAGACTCAAAGTGCTCAAGTGGTCGCGTTGTAGCAGGAGGGTGAAGGGCAGCTAGTTTTGCATTTAGAGTCTGATGTTACAGTCTTGGAAATGGAAAGCTCCAGTGTTTCCAATATGTGCTATTTTTGAAAGGGTGGAGGGAAAATAATTATAGAAAAAATGTTCAGCTTGCATTTCCACTTTGCTTTAGCTATACTGTACAAATAAACTATGAATACATGGTGTATTATCTCCTCAGTGCCTTTCCAAGGTGTAAACACACACAACAGTCTTTCTCACCTAACAACCTCTGAGCTATTTAAAGCAGCTCTGCCAGAAGCAAATTGACAGAACAGGAGTTTTCTATTCCTTGTCCAGTTACTGGGTGTAAGCTCCTGGGCATGGTATTTCATGTCTTCATACCTGTTTCCCTTCTCACTTTGTCTGCTTCAGCTTCTTTTTTCTGGCTACTGCTTTTCTGATCCTGCATGAGTGTACAACATTTAGCACAGTAGAGTCCTGATCCTGTCTGGGATTTCTCGTCACTACTGTGATGCAAATAACAACAGTCATCCCCCAGTCTTCCTTGTCCTTTCATGTATGCCCTGAGGCAAGCCCTATCAAATTCTCAGAGAAGAATTTTGCTGTTTGGTCTCTATAAAGAAAAACTAAAGAAATCTGCAGGCTAACTAATGTAGATATGTCCCTGTATAATGCAATGCCCAGCAGCAATTCTGGTCTCTTTAGAGTCATGTACATTGGTAGGGGACCATCTCCAGCATAGAAGAGGATTCTCTAAAGCTCCTGTGAGCTGATGTCTCTGCTTCTGCTAGATACAGCAACATTCCCTTTGTTAACACTCATTTACTGCATACAGATTCTGGGAGCAACATTCTATTTTGGGTAGACATTAGAGGCAGCAGCAAGAGGAGCCTTTGGATACACGTCTGCCTGGTGAACTCAGCAAGCTTCCGTTTGATATTCTATTACCTGGCCCAGAACCACCCCCTTAAGTTGCTCTCAGTGTTGTTTCATGCCTTTGCCATCTGGCTTTTCAGATCTGCTGCAGGCAAGACCATGTGCCAGAATTACTCAATAACAGTTAGTTTTGCTGACTTGTGCTGCATTCCCCCAAGATCAAAGTAATACAGTTGCTTTGGGTGTGCATTTTTATTAATAGCAGCATTGGTCCAACAAGAGTTAATAGAGTGCAAACAGCTCTGCATCCTGCTCTCAGTCTAATCGTTGTCAGTTCTGACTGCAAATCTGCCTTCCCACGTTCTGACAAAAGCTTGGTGATGAGTTTGTCAGTGTTGTTTCTCTACCTTGCGGCAAGAAATATAAGTAGGTGTTTCTCTCAAAAATAACTCTGCTTTACAGATGAGGTTTATTAACTAACTTATGCTACCCTCTTCTGGCTGTTCGGCTCTCCACAGACATACCACACACAGAGTCTACATAAAGATGCTAAAAAGCAGGCAAGTGGTGACTTCTCTGTGTTCCAGGACTTGCAATGCTTCTTTCATGGTTAATGAATTGGATAATTTCTTATCCCATATTACTGCATTACAGTAATATGCAAGTAATTATAAGGTGTTACTCAAACTGCATTATTTCACAAACCAGCAATGTAGGGGAACATCTAATTAGTTTTCCTGAGAGTCCCATAGGATTGGAAGAATTAAAAAATTATCAAAATGAACAGTCAAAGTAATTTTTCTTCCTTTTCACTGTAAAAGCAGCCATGACTCATGTCACAGGAGGCAAAAAGTTCTGAGATCTCAAAACTGAGCTAAGTCTTTGTCATTGCAGAAAATCCGATTTAGCGTGACCCTGAGAAATGACACAGAAAGATAAAAATACCCTTGGTTTGCTCACTACCCGTGCCCCCATCTCAGTATAAGCTGGCATTTGTAACCCAAAGCCGTGGGCTTCGGGATAGCAGGGAGTATACTGATCTCAGATTTCGTGTTGCGGAGTCCTGCAAGGAACAGGGAGTAGGACCCAATCCCTATGGATTCCTTCCAACTTGAGATCTGTGATTCTGATCCATAATTCTGCAACTCTGGTAAATGATTTGGGAACTGATGTCTGGTTTGGACAGATTACTTCTAAGCAGCAGACGCACTGGAGAAAGATTTTGCTACCTGTTCACAAGAAAAACTGCTGTTCTATCTTCACAGCTCTCCTTTCTCAGCACAATGGACTTCCCCACAGCAAAGTAACAGGCTGGGATGCTGGCTGCAGTGTTCTCCTGTGGGTGGCAGATTCCCTTAAACTGTGTGTAAAACTGTTCCTCTCCTAATAAACCATTACTAAGGATTTGGTTTTGCTTGCTACATCATTACTATGGATTTGGTTTTGCTTCAGAACGCTTGTTTCTCAGCAGATTTCTGCTTGGCATTAGAACCCATACAAGGGTCATTTCTGAGTGAGTATTTCCTTGATTGTTGTAAGCCGTAACCGAAATGGCAGCATGAAAAGAGAGCAAAGAGCCCTCTCTGCAGTTTTTATATGTTTTGATAAAATCACTTCCTGACTTTGTGGAAAAGAAATATACTACAAGACTGGAATAGCTCTTTAGAGGTCTCCAGGGTAGATATGCTACCTGGTATTAATGATAGTTTGTAATTTTAACCTAATTTGATCATGAAGCCTACACGGTAGGTTTTTGTCCTGGCAGAAGCAATGCTGGGTACATGGCTGGTACCCCTCAGGCCTCTCCCCAGGGCAGACAAGGGGCCAGGGCTTGGGAACACAGCTCCAAGCAAATCTCCATATTATTAGAGGAAGGAATCCTTTATTTTCAGTATTTGCAGGACTTTAGCACTGTACTCACCTACTAAATGTGAGGTTGCAGGGTGGATTTTGTGACACCTCATTTAAGCATATTAAAAAAGAAGTGGAGTGTAGGTACGCAGTTTGTGGTGATTGGGAGCGGGGCTGTGGCTGAGCCTCATCCCTAATGGGTGCAGCTGTGAAAAGCAGGTGACTAGCATTGAAAGCAATGAGCCATGGAGTGCCCAGGTGCACTGACCCACTACCAAAGGGAACAGAGGTCACACAGGTGCAGTGCATGCAAGATGAAGGGTACAAAAGGTTGAGCTAAAGAACAAGAAGGGCAGACACTTGAAGTCTTCTGATAGAGTATGGTGTTACTCTGTATGAGGATGCTTAAAGCTTTCTGGTATTGTACGGTGATACTCTGTGGGTTGTGGCCATCTTGACTGCAACATGTGCTGTGATAGCAGAGGGGAGTAGTTAATGAGAGCAGAAGAGCTATAAGGTAAAAAACCCGAGATGTCAGGACAGCCTGGTTCCCTCTGATGCCGCAGTTCCTGCCCTGCAGTCTGCAGCTGCCACTGGGCCTTGGTGTCCCTGTCCTGGGAGCCTGTCCCTAAGTCCTTCCTGGTGGCTCCAGTGGCCCCTGGACTGGGGCTACTCCTTAGCCTTCCTGCTGGCCTGAGACATGTGCCTTTTGTCTCAGGCTTTTCCCTCGTGGTTTATTTTCCTGGCTATGGGACATGGGACGTGTCCCAGTAAGGCAAGGAAGTGCCTCTGGCTATGCCCAAGGAAGTGTGGAGCAGATTTTCTCTCAGAGCCCATGGCTCCCCAGACATGTCCCTTTGTGAGCCCGAATGGAAGGCTGGTGCCTGCAGCTCTCTGGGCGCTGTGGGGGGTATGCTCAGCAGCCTGTGTGCCCTCATCCCAAAAAGTCCCTTCTCTCTCCTGTGCTTCACTGTGTCTCTTTGGGAGATGTGCTGCTCTGGCAGCACCTCACTCAGGCCAAGAGAAAGGCTTAACATGTGGCATCAGGTGTTCTCTTCCATGACTGTTGAGTCTAAAGGGAATGTCCCTATGCTCTCTGATAGGAAGAAAACTGGAGAGCGATAAACACCCCCTGCCTGAATTCTCCAGTGTGAGCCCAGATGTTTCCTGTGAGCCAGTCCTGGGTGCCCATCAAGACAGACACCCATGGTCCGGACAGTTTAAGCTTTGCTACTGTTTGTCCACACTGGGTGCTTGGTTCAGCATTCAGGTGTAGCTTTGTTGTGAAGCTGGTTCTGGGTTCTCATCCTTGGGCAGATCCTCTGCACAGCTCATTTGGATTCTGTGTTTCTGTTTGTTCTTAAATTAAGCTTGGTAACAACTGCTAATATTTAATCATTTTTATATTTCAGCCATGTATACTGGTTATACAAGTTAAAAAGAAGCCTTCTAAATTTAACTCACTGGTACAAATACACTGTTTCTACCTAATGGTTGTAGCTGTTGTCTGTCACAGTCTAGTAGGTCTACAGCAACAATAAATAATAGTCCTTACTACAGAGATGCTAATGCTTGCTGTGTGGTTTGGGAGTCTCTCATTTTGAGAAGTTGTTGAAACATAAATTATGAGTGATTTTTTTTGATAGCTCATTTTTTAAATGAAGAATTAGTGGAACTAGGGGTGGATGTGACTTTTATGGACTGAACCTATAGTTTTCATAGACTTTTTGTAGGAATTTGTATAAGTTACTAAGCCTCATAGGTCAGGTATCTGAGCATCTTTTTATTGTCTCAGTGGCAGTGTTGCATCAAACATCTCAGTTTCGTGTCTGAAAACTGGGCGTTTTACCTTCCTTCAACCTCTGTACTGAAAAACTTCTGGGGTAGGAGTTCCCCCTTACTGCCCATATGTACTAACAAAATGACTTATTGTCTTGCTGGGGCCTTTTGGTGTAGTCTTTAATGTAAAAATTCCATATCCTTGAGTGTTTGTATGTGTATCACCAGCAGAGGCAGAATCAGTAGCACTGTGGTCTTAACACTCTAAAGTCTGTGAGTTGTGCTCTGAACAAGATATCGTTTCTGCTCCCAAAACACAACTTCTGAGAAGGAAGCAATGCGTCCAAGTAATCTGCTGTGGGGAGTGATATCCCTAAAAATGTTTTAGAAATCTGTTTGGCAGTCTGTACATTTGCAGTGAAATTGAGATAAAGTTGTCTTCTGTTGTTCTAGGTTGCTCTGGGAAAAATCAGGGAAGCTTCCATGTAATTCGCCTCACCCTTACTTTTGTGACAAGTCTCGTACAGAGGTCAGATGCAGCCCTGGACCAGGACAGACTGTGGGCTTTGTATGTTGCATTGGGTGTCATCACCAGGAGTACCAAATACTGTGAGGATGGAGGTGCTCTTGCAGAAAATCTGTTGCAAAAAAGTGCTGTTTTACTGGTCCGGTCTGGAGTTTGTGTCCCCATGTTTCTGATCTCTGTGGCTGTAGCTGACACAACACCCCTAGAAAAGGAGTGAAGAGTCAAATTCCACAGGCACAGTGTGCTTGCTCGCTGCTGTAGCCTGTACTTACTGGATTTTACTATTAGATTGCTTTTCAGAGAGGATGTGGTAAAATACTAAACCATAACTTCTGGTGATGAGACATTTACAAAGTGCCTAATTTAAAACACAAAATACACTGTGACCTTTGCTTTTGCCAGATTCCTGAGTTCACTAATTAGCCTTAGTTGTCCTGAGCTCCACACTCCTGGACCCTTATTTAAGCTCAGCCTGAGGGTATTAGTTCCTACCTGGGTTATTTTATGGAGTTATGTGCTCTGACTCTTGAGTTGGTGTTTGGCTTCTGTCCTAGGTTACAATAGGTAACCTACAATTACTACAATAGGTATTCTATTCCCATCCTCAAGAGCTGCTGAAACCGGGAAGGGCATTGGTTTTTTTCCTTATCTCCTGTTAATGAGCCTATCAAAGTCTTGCCTCATGACTCAGAGATAGCTCCCTCCAGGAGCCATTTCTGTTTAATGGGCAATCAAGGACCCACCACATGACTCAGAATGATATCAGCCCATTGTGAGATGCTCTGCCCAGTGGGGAGGACTTAAACATCCCCACCTGGATATAATCTGGGTTTTGGGACACAAGCAGCAGTCTTTTCACTGGATTACCAGAGGAATGGCTGCCCTCAGCCACTGGTTTTCCAGAGGACAAAGGCTACCAGATGGTTTCTACAGGATCACCACTTCAACAAGACCATTTCATCTGGACTGCTACCACCACCCTAACTAACAGGGTGACAGGTTGTATTCTGACTCTGTCAGGGGTTTTTCTTTTGTATTATTGTACGTGTCTGGGTTTTTTCCCCTTTTCCTAATAAACTGTATTTCTGACTTAAGTCTCACTGGTTTTACTTTCAAACCAAAACAACTTCCCTGGACCTGATGCTTGCTGGGCTGTTAGTAGGATGTGTTTTCCATCTCAGTCCTGCTCTGCCTGCTTGGCTCAGCTGTGATAGGTTTGTGCCCAGCTGCTGAGAGGTCTGCCTGTGCTGCGGCAGCCCTTCCCTCCCCATCCTCTGCTGCCCCTGGCAGGTTTGTAGAAGTTTAATTTCTGTCTCACTTTTATGTAGTCTTTGCTGGTGAATGAGGAGTTCAGCAGAGCAGTCTTGAGTGTGTCCTGACCAGTTTCAAATGCATGTGGCTTTGTCTGTATAATAGGTATGACACTTGAACCTGCAGAAGGATGACATCCTTAAAATGTCCCTGGTCATAGGGTGTTGGCTGTGTTGTAGATGCTGCTAAAAAGTGCAAGGCAGGGCCATTGTAGGAAAGTGCTGTTTTAGTGTTCAAATCTATATTTTGCTTGGTAAAGAAGTTGTTCCTCACTTAGATGGTGGCACCTGTGGAGTGTTGGTGCTCTCAGAGCCAGGTCTCTAGGGGAGCAGAGGAAAAAGAGGTATAAGCCTGTTTAACATCTCTGTGTTGCCTGTGCTTGTTTAAACTGCCTCTTCAGGCTCTGAACCCTTCTGAAAAGGAACATGTATTTTGCTTTGTTTTCTCAATGTTTTGGGAAAAAACAGTAGGACTTCTAGCCACAAATGTAATGACAAATAACCAGAGTGTCTTAATCTGCCTTTATTGATAATGTGGCAAATTGGGTGCATATGTAAAGAGGTAAAGATTTTTCATGGCCAGTATATGTTGCTGCAATTACTATGAAGGGCTGGTTTTGTGAAAATAAAAATTTTCTTTTGAGAAAGATCTATTTTCATGGATATAATTTAATTTTTTTTGAGATGTAGAAGTTGCTTAAAATGTTCAGAAGGGGGGCTGTATGGTATTATGGTAGCTTAAACTGACTATCACTTTGGAATTCAGAATTGTTATGGCTTAAAAAATTAAACATGAGAAACTTACTTTGAGTGTACTCCTTCAGTGGAAATTTTGGACATAATTTCTTTCTAGATTTGTCTTATACTCTCTGTCAATTTGGAATACGGAGTCTTCCAGATTATTCTTTTGGAGCAGGAAAGACAAATGTTAGTTCTGCCAGATCTGTATGATCTGGTAAGAATAAAGTGTGATTGTACTTCTGAAGAATTGGTTATTTTTTTCATGTAACTACACACTCTAATTAGAAAGGACAAAAATCCATGGATTTTAAGAGTTTTTGGAAAAACTGTTTTAGAAACTATAGGTGGGCTAACTTGAAAAAAAGACTGAAGTGTATATACACATCTGCAAATACTTATGCATGAAGTTTCTTCTTTCTTCCAGCAAGGTCAGTGAAAACATTTTAGAAATTATTAAATAAAGCTCTTTTCTGTACAGCTAATCCTTGGTTCAGAAGAGCAAAAAAACCCCAACAAATCAAAACCAACCACCATAAAAAAAAGGTGCCAAAAATCCAAATGAAAAA
This sequence comes from Pyrgilauda ruficollis, assembly GCF_017590135.1. NCBI lineage: Eukaryota > Metazoa > Chordata > Aves > Passeriformes > Passeridae > Pyrgilauda > Pyrgilauda ruficollis. Next base: position 4,850,018 of record NW_024515875.1, read on the forward strand.
GCTTTTGAAAGAAGTCTCCCTTTCTTTTGTTTTTATATGTCCTTGCAGACAGTTATGACTTTGCTCTTTGGATGCTGTATCTCTGAATGCTGCTGTTCATTAGTTATCCCCAAGGGCAGTATGAAATGCAGAAGGTGCAGACTTTGCCTCTTGCCCAGAGGACTAAGGCATTGTCAGAGCAGAAGTGTGGAAGTTTAACCGAGGGTAGGTGTGAGTTTCAAGCCCTGCTCTGTTTGAGGTGGCGGTGTAACCGGGCAGAAGGGCTGAGCCGACTCTGGTGTGAGGATCAGGGAACCGAGTTGTGATGGAGAAGGAAGACTTGCACACCAGATGATGAACTTACAAAATCCTCTACATAGTTGTTCTGAGGCAGGCTTTCAGTTACTGTGAAATTTCACTTTACAGTGGAAAGGGTTTCACCAGCTGAGCATTTTCCTTTGAAACACTAAAGTCTCCAGACCAGTCAGTTTTAGCCCTAGGATAGCCGTGCGCATGTGTGCCAATGGATAATCTGTGTGTGTAACCCTGCCCCTAACAGCAGCTGGCAGACAGGAAACTGGTCCTGTTTTCTATCTGATGTGTTTCAGTAGCCTCAGGTCCTTGCTGTCTCCTATAGAAGTTCCTCTCTACGCAAGAAAATACCCAGGCAAAAGAATCCATTTGTGTAACATATGCTGGTCAATTGCGCTAATTTTGCCCTGAGAAATCTAGTGCCCAAAACGGACACATTGCTTTTTTTATTTATTCAGTCAGCTTGCAAGAAAATGTTTTATCAAGATTTGTTCAGATCTTTGGTTTGAATCACCTTGAGCAGTTTTTTTGTTTGTCTTTTTGGTTTGCTTTTTATATTGCTTATAGCAAGAAATCTAGTTTCTGGAGCCTTTAAATGTGTTCAATGATTTCTCTGTTAGAAAGGTTGATATAAATAGATGATCAACACGGGAATGTAGAAAGGTCAGGGAGCTCCAGGGAGCTCTATTCCCCTGCCATGGGAAGGAAAACATGATTCATTTTATAAACTAATCAAGATTTGTTGGAATATTAATTCACACTTAGGACCCAGAAGGCCATGGAGAAAAGGCTGACATTTAGAAAGCTTATTTCTAGCTTAAGTGTGTTTATGGTTAATTCATAAATATAAGTTCTTGGACGGGTCTGGACTGTCCTTTTGAAATTATTAATTTCTTCTTTTATTTTTTTAATGTGGTATTGAGTTTCTGGCTATGTGTTATTTTTTTGTTGTTGGGTTTTTGTTTTTTTGTTTTTTTGTTTTTTTTTAGCTGCTGTGTTTGGCAGCACTTCACAAATTGCCTTCTGAGTACAGTTTTACACTACATCTTATTAGGTCATTCTCCTGCTGAAGGAGGAGATGCTTGCTTTTTCCTCAGCTGCACATTCTTGCTGCTCCCTTTGTCCAGCCTCTCCATGCTGCAGCCTCAGAGTGAGCTGCATGGACTGGTGATCTCCCTCACTTGCTACTGAGGCAAGTGGGACTCCTTTGTGATGGGCAGCTGCTGTCAGAGCAGATTAAAACTGTTTTTTAACTGCAATCCCAGTATTAATTTTGCTGCCCAACCAAGAAAAGGTTTTGTTTTACTTCACTCCCTTCTGAAGTATTTTGTTTTTTCTGTTGCTATGTTCATCCTAGTGCTCTTTTCTGTGGTGACTCAGTTGAGATCCATCAATCCTGAACTTGGTGAGCAGAGCTGTCTGCAGTATTTCAGAGTCAGTCTTACTAATGTTTTGTACAGTGCCACAAAAACCACCCTTTTTCTTCTGGAAATACCTCAGATTCATGCAATGGTCACGTTTACCTCTCTCACAGAGGGTGAGTTTCCATTTTGGCAGCACTGATACATGAGGAATGACCTTTATTTCCCCTTGCTGCTGAGGGGAACCTATGATTCAGGACTCTTGCAGCTTTTACAGTATTATCTGAACCAGCCTGCTTTCTGCTGTGAGGTTTTGCTAAATTACTGACGCTGCCAAAAAAGCTGTAGCAGAGGGAGAATAAAGGAGAAGATGCATTTCACCTGCAAAGGGTGAAATCCTGGCAGCACTTGTGCTGACATAATAGAGGTGCAATAGGAGTCAATAGAGAACTTGTCCTTTCCCTCAGTATCTGACTGACTTAACCAGGATTTTTCATCAAATCTGATGTCTGACTGTTGAACATATGATTCATCCCTAATTTCAGTATAGAAGTAGGAAAACAGAGGGGGAAGAAAAGCAGGGGGAAGTAGGAAACTCATCCTCCACACTATGCTCTATACCCGATGTAATTTCAGCCAGCGTTCACCTCAGTGAAACAAAAAGCTTAACCATTGCATCACATCTTGTAAGGAGCCAGATGATGTGTGAAATCAATTTGACCTGAAGAAACAAGAAAGGGGGTGCAGTCTCCTGCTCTAAATAACTAATTAAAAGCTATCATCTTGCATCCGAAAGCAGTGGCAGCTGCCTAATTGGATGTTAAAAATATGCCTGCCAGTCTTTGAAAAGTACGTTTGCATGGCAGCGAGAACTGGTCCTTTAGCCTTTGTACAGGATGTTAAAAACCAGGGGCTGATGCCTGAGATAATGTCTGAATGTGTAATGGCTGCTTCCTCTTGCTGCATAGGCTCTGCATCCCCAGCTTCTGACTCATACTGAGGTCCCAGATTTCAGCAGAAAGCCAGCTTATTTTTACACTCCTGCAGAATTCTATCCTGACTTTGCAGAAGTCTTGTTTACGGGACAGCTGTTTTTGTTGGGTTTTTTTTCTGATGTTATTTAAACAGGAATGGGTAAGGCTGGTGTACAGGTCAGTGACTCAGAAGTGTCACTGCATGGCACAGCCCCCTGTAAAATTTGCCCCTCTAGAGCAGGGGCAAATTTTTGTCTGTGATTGCCTGTCAGTGACAGCAGCCCAGATTTGCCTTTAAGAAAGAAGAAGAAAGAAAAATAAGGCATGGGTGAGGGAGAAGGACCAATTCAAAGCAGAGCCACAGACACCTCAGTGTTTGGGGTGGTATCTTTTCCCTTTCTGCCTGGCAGCAAGTTGCTGGTATAATTGTTTTCTTCCAAATCCAGCAGATGGTGTTAGATGACTATTTAATGACTTGCATGGGATGGAAAGATCCTGGTGATAGAGCTGGGAGGATGCAAGAAAGAGCTGTTTAGTAGGGATGTTCCGTGAATCTGAAAACTGTGATAGGCTCCTGTTTTAAGCATCTGTGTGTATGTTTTCAGCTTACTACTACTAGGGGGTGGGGAGCTTTGGAGCTGTAGTATTTGATTTAATTTGAGTTTTCTGCGACATCTATAATATTTTCCCTCTAAAGGGAATGTGTTCTTGAGTGCAATGGAGCAAAACTAATATAACCAATGGCCCTCACTGAGCACTTTGGGGTTGGGAGTTGTAGAAGTTATTTTGGACTGATTTTTTAATTGGATTTTTCCTGCTGTGCACCTTAAATGGAAAAGTGAAGTGGTACAAACTCTCTGCAGTGTACTCCTGTGACAGAAGTATTTCCTAAATCCCACAGTCCATACAAATAGATAAGTGAGGTGGAATGAATGTGAGCTCAGCAGGTTGTCCACTGTCCAGCCAGGCTAAAACATGGCATCAGTTTCTGACTGCTGTTAGCTGGGATGATGAATGCACTGGGCCTTGATCAAGCTCCTAGAGAGGAGCTGTCTGTCCATAATGACCTGGATCTCTTACAGATGATATTACGTGAGGAAACCGATGTCTGAAATTTATGAGTACCTCTGGGTAGGAAAAAAAACCATCAGCCTGGATAGATATAGATACAGATGGGCTGTAATTTGCTACCGTTCAGGAAGGCTCTTGAAGGTATCTTGGGGATATTTCATAGACTGCCTGGCAAGCACACAGCAGTTAAGAATTGTAGAGAAAGGTAGTCAAACATCTGGTCTGTGGCTATGTATGTCAGTGGTATAACCCACCTCTTGAACACTGTAGCCAGTCCTAACAACTATCTTAAAAAGTTTTAGAAGATTAAGAAAAGATGTGGAAGAGCGCAAAACTAGTTTGACCCTTCACCCTGTAAGCAAAGGGACTGGGGTGGGATATGGGGGAATGCTATAAATAAGGGATATGGGCACATGCTAAAGATGAACAGAGAAAGATTATTGCTATTTATTAATGTAATTGAAGAAAACACCCTAAAACTTTGTGTGGTTTTTTGTTTGGGGCTTTTTTAAAGCCTGCTGGTTCCCATAGTGCATGAGGAAATTGTGGAACTTGTTTTCACTTGACTTTTCCTTTTTCTTTGTGGCATTAGGAGAAATAAATGGGCAAATTCAGAAGATCCCTTGTTGGCTGTGAGGTATGGCTGCATGAATGCAGGTTCTGGCAATGTAAGATGAGAGGGGTCAGCCTGCAAGTTCCCTTTCCAGTCTTTTGCCAAGCATAGTGTTTGCTGGCAATTTCTGATGGGTCGCTATAAGTGTTCAGTGGTTACTTACTCTGGGTGGCTACTGGAAATGGGATTACAAACTTTCTTTCCTGTGAGATGCACTATTTAAGTGATGGATTTTAGAGGTGGGGCTCCACAGGTGTGTTACTGTAGGCCTAGATGTACCTCCTGCAGCCTGTGACTCGGCTCCTCGTAGAGCTCAGCCTGCATCTGCTTCTGCCTTTGAAGCACCCTTCAGCCCCAGGGCTGGGCCAAGGATTCTGGTAAGATTCAGCTTTAAATTAAACAGCCAACAGGCTGACACTGAAAATCATCAGCAGAAGTCTTGACATGCCAGTCAAGGGAATAATTTATACAATCCCAGGAAATGTGTTTTTATAAAGTGACAACTTTTAATGGTGGCATAATGTAGTCTGCTTGTTAGTCTTGTTCCCGAGCAGTCACTAGACACAGCACACACTGGGGTATACAAATGTCCTGGGGAGAGGCACAAGAAATGAAAGAAAGGTAGACTAGCATGACTTGTCTGTTAATAGACTGCAGAACTGTTGGGTTTTGCTAATATTTTTTTTAAGAAGCTATTCCTTTGGCAGGATGGGGCTGTTTTCTGTCCTACAGTTCATAAATCCACACTCAGTAATTAAAATAATTTATACTATGGTGTTTCATCTTAGAGCACCCTAAAGCAATTTACAGCCTACTGTCCACAAAGAGAGCCTTATCAATATCTGATCTGGGAAGATGAGTCAAACCTAAATGTGACCAACCCTTTCCTAGGTGGTCATCATGCATCCATTCTGCCTGCAGAGGGAACCTCCCCATCTGCCCCAAAGAGACAAACACACTCCTACCTATATCATTATTCCTAGCCAGCTTTCAGAATCCTTTAGAGGAGGGAGGGCTGTGATTTTGCCTCATGATTTGAGTTTTCCCTGGGGATTTCCTTTCGTCCATGTCTTTCCTTGTGTTGGATTGCTCAGAGACGATAAAAGAAAAACCTGTGTAAGGAAAGGTTAAATGCTCCTGGTTAGTGCATCTCAAAGGCCTTGCTGGTTAGAAGGAGAATGTCGTGGATGCTAGTACTGCCTTGATATCTGATACATGTGCAATTCTGCATTGCAGATCCAATGATGATGAGCTGGCTGAGTTGTAATGTACAGTGCTTGGGCATTAAACTTGCTTAGCTTTGGTTACTTTTGAAAATTCTCTTAACCGCTTTCATCCCTTCTGGATGTCCACAGATGGTGTCCTTGGTGGAAACAGACTCATCCTCACACTTGCAGACAATAATTCTCTTAAGTTAGTGGGGTCTGATAGGTTTTTTTCATTCTGCTGATGTCAATTTAGCTTATCAGTTTCTGAGGCAGCTGTGTCTCCACACTGTGTGGGCTGAAGGGGAGCAGAGGCTCTCCAAATGGCCCTTGGCAGCCAAGAGGGGGCAAGTTCATAAATAACTGTTGCTGTGGTAACACCTCAGCACTGTCCTTGTGCTGAGTTTTCACTCCTAGGTGCTAACACTTAGAATTATTACCCTGGGCTGGGAGTGGTGGTGTGGCAGAGAGCTGCAAAATGGGATTAACCATTTGAGGTGTGTTAAGTGAAAACATTCCCTCCTTGCCTGGATGGCTCTGCAGATTGGTGGGGGGATAACACAGCTTTTAGTGGGTTTGGGCTCTTTAGTGATCCAGACAGAAAATGTGGGTATACAAGTGGATAAGTCCCCAGGCTTTCTTTGTCTTAATTTTGACAATCTAAGCAAAAAGTCCAAGGGCTGAGATGAGAAACTGGCGCACTTGGATGTGTTCAAAATCCTCCTTTCCTTGCCAGTGACCACTAACCAAATACTGTTGAGAATTGACAGAGGCACTGTTCACATTGAGGCCAAGTTGTCAAAATCTTTGGGATGGTTTTAGCGCAGGTCCACTGATAGTGAAATAATAAATTGAAGCATTACTTAGGAATCTAAACATCTTAATTTCTTCTCCCAGTTATGCTTCTTGAAAACAACTTGTTCTATTTTTAGAGGCCAGCTACAAATGACATTTTTAATCTTACATGTATTAATACTCTCTCTGGAGTGGAAGAACAGCATGCATTATTCAAATGGCCTGTATGTATGTTTGTGTTTTGGTCTTCATTATCAGATAAGATTGAGTGAGATTAATTTAATTGTATTTTTATTCAATTTTATTTTTTTGGTGTGTATGTGTTAACTCTTTCCCTAAATAATCTTCCTGGGTTGAAGAAAGGTTTATTTTGTCTTTTTTTATGTGTTCTTGCTTGTTTGGTCTTTTCCCCCCCTTTTTATATGAAAAGATTTTTGTTACTTCTAATCATATAGCAGCTCTGGAGCTTGAGAAGTCAATTTTTTCTAAAATATCTCCTATTTTCAGGATTAATTAAATCATATATGCTTCAGTTTATATGAAGTATATTTTTTCTGGCAGTAGCTTTGGATTTCATGGGCTATAAGCCTGGATTTAAAATGAAGTCTTTTAATAGCCTGTCATCTCACTGCTACTTCATCTTTTCTCACACAAAATATGCTTAATTAATATGAAACATGATGATTTCTTCTGGACTTCTTGCTGGTGTCTAAGATATTTACTCCTGTACTGTGCATGCAGGATCACATTAATGCACCTTAAATTACTATGTTTTGCCTGATGATTTGGTACATGGCTTTCAGAAGTTTCAGACACGGCAATTGCTATATGACATTGGATCTTATTCTGTTTTTATGAACTGTTGATCTTCTGTGAACTTTTGGCACCAGCAGCTTTTGCTTGAAGAATTTTACATCCCCTGTATATCTCCTTATGACACAGATCAAACTTAACCTAATCTCTTATTCCCCCTAGTAAAGCAGTGTTCCTGTGTGGTTCAGATGATTCAGAAAGTGCTGGTCTGCCTTTGGTGTGAAATAACTGCAATAACTCAACAGCTTCATAGTGATTTGGTGTCTCAGAACTGATAGTGGTACTTCTTTGCCAACATGGACAGTGTAAGCCTGTAAGCTCCTCTGTGACCATTATTGAAGAATACATATATTTTGGAGGTGCATCTGGGTCAGCATGCAGCCTTACAACATGGTTCTTAAATTTATTAACTCCATATTTAAGCCAAATGTCCGTCTGGAATGATCGGAACAGATGGGAATTAACTTTCCTGCAAGTGTGTGATGCAGCCAGCCTGTTCTGCAAAACCTTCTGAACTTTGACCAGCTCAGAAAACTGCTGTACTAATTTGCTTTTGGCTGCTTCAAAGGTAGAGCATCAGCTGAGGGATCTCTTCACGCTCTTAAGGACTGAGTGGAAAGAACTAATAATATTTTTTCACCCATGCTTCAGGGAGATAAAGTATTTCTCCCCACTTTTCTCATCCAAGACAAAAGGATGCAGCTTCATTCTAGAAATCAGTAAGGTAACAAAGATAAAGAAAGTTTCTCACTGCTGAAACCATGTCCCTGTGTAAGGCTCAGTCTTTAAGACTTCAACTTTGCAGCCCTCCTTCAGTCCTGGAATTATCTGTCAACATGTTAAGGGAATTTAAACCATGAAATGTAATTTGGGTGAATTGCAAAATGCCTGATGAATTCAGGAAGGGAGCCAGCACCCACTTTGTCCTTCTCTGATATCTTATCACAAACAAGAAGCTACAGTTGACAGCTGGAATTAGTTCTAATATGAGTGGAAAGTGTCCCATATTCCTCCCTCCTCTCTCTTCTCCCTGCCCCCAGCCCTGGGAAAGAGCAGGACAGCAGCACTTCAGTTAGTGGGTTGGGATTTGTGCTGGTCTTCCTGTGATTCCCTGTGTGGGTGTACAAAGCAATGTAAATGGCACCAGAAAAAGGTGTCTCTACTGAAGATGAAGTTTATGTACACAGTACTGTTAAAACCATACCAGTGTAGTCCTGCTGGGGAATTCTGCTTGTAGGGAAGCTTGATGAGTGTCACACTTTGGAGTTTGATCTGAAAGGTCACATGCATGGTCAGCAAAATAGTCTAGTGCTTTGTTATAAATGAAAAATGAAAAATAGCCAATTTAAATAAAAATATGAAAAATAAATTTTATTTCACGACCGTAATACAGTCCGACAGCCACCACCCAAAACGGACAGTGTACCACCCTTGGGAGGTGATGCAGGTGAACGTGGGAAATGGCCTCGCTAGCACCAAATCCTCCCCGTCCACAATGACTGCTTCGAGGCAATGGTTCTTATACTGTTTATTTCGCCCGAGGCAGGATGTCTTTGTTTCTCTCTGAGTTCTTCATATTCAAGTTGGTTTCTTTCTCTGGCTCCGGCTGCACAAAGCCTCTGTCTGGGAATAGAATGATACACTTCCCTGATTCCTGGAACCTGGCATTCAGATGGAAGGTGTTGATGGCCCTGGTCATCTCAGATAGGCATCTTGTCTGGGCCATCACCTACACTGGGTGTAGGTGCTTGTGAATGCCCATCTCCTGTGCAGCCAAAGTTTCCTTCCAATGCAAATGTGTTGTTGCCTCCCCGTCCATCTGCCGCAGTTTTGCCATCCTGGGGAAGAATCTCCCCCCTCCTTGTACACCAGTGGCTTATTTTATACATACACATTTTGATACACCTTTTATTCCCACGAATTACTACCCATATCTATAACAGCTTTCATATGAGATCCAAAGAGCTTAGAAGCTCTTGTCTCTTCAGCTATTTATACCAAAGTGCAGGACACGAAAGACCAAATTATGTTTCATTTTTTGCAAAGCTTTCACAGTCATTTCTGCTTTTTTTGCTATGACCCCCTTACTGAGTGGCTGAAGGGTCTGCTTCCATTCCCACTCTACAGCAACTGTTCTAGCTCAAAGATTTCAGCCTCTCCCGTATTGCAGACATCTTTTCACAAGCTCATCCTCCCAGACCTGCAAGTGCCACAAGACAGGAACTTTTGAGCACATTTTTCACCCTTGAGCCTTCTCTGCTCAGTCTGTAGGGCAGGCTTGGACCATGGCTCCTTGTAAAAGTAGCTGTTTTCCTTGACTTCCAACTGTATATTCCTTATGCTCTGCTAGTGGGAGACTGCAAAACAGATTAGTTGTTTTTTGTTTTGAAACTGTCATTGAGCCTAAGTATAAGATGGGCTGGAATGCTTTGCTAAAAGTATTTCCCTGGTGGGACTACAGAAATTTTAATTCTTTTTGTTGCTGTTCTTTGTCTTGCTGCTCTGTGTGTCTTGTTTTCATAATTTGATTACTGCATGATGCTGGAGAAGGATAGAAACAGAAAGTTGCTCCTGTGGGAGTTGCGACAGTTAAGAGGTCATCAGCAAAAAAGTCACAGTCTGCATGGTCAAAACAATAAACTTTTTTGAAGGATGGTAGCAAAGGTTGGTTTTGTGTAGAAAAGCCATATCTTCAAAAGCAATTTTAAATGAACGGGTCATGTTCATATATCATATCACATTACATGCTATTGTATGGTATCACATTGTTATGAATAAAAAGTTACCTATTTTTGTTTAAGATTACAGAGCTAAAACCGGTTGGACCAATTGCTGTCAAATTAGCTTCATTGTTAAAGAGTTCTTATCTAATTGCCCGTCAATGGTTGGTGATTTAGCCATTGTCCTCCCAGGGCTTGCCCTGGAGCTACACCTGGACAGGCAGCCCAGGAGAATAGGAGTGGCCTGAGACCACGTATGCAGATGAGAAATGCACTGCTCCAAAAGTTTCCCAGGAAAACCTCTAAAAACAACGAGCCAACATAGAATTAGGGGACCTAGGTGATGTCTAAGGACGGGCGCGCAGTCCAGTACCTGCTTGGATCCTTTTTGCTTCTCACCCTGACCTGAAAGGATGTTCACTAAGGAGGGGACCCGAAGTGTTGGACTGAAAAGTAGGAATCTGCGAATCTCCCGTGAGGACGCAGTCCCCAGCTCTGCCTGCAGACCAGCGGACAGAGCTGCATCACCCTCCTCCTCCGTGCCACTCTTGGGGACAGCGGCGGCGTGGGCGCGACCCGTCGATTTCTCCCCACCTGAGCTGAATCTCTTTAATAAAGGCATTAAAAAGGAGAAAGATCTCCTGCCCATTTATTTCAACATCATATGATATTGTCCTGGTTTAGGGCAAGTGTGGGAGAAAACCCTCCAGAAAGCAAACCCACACAGTCCCTCCCCCCAACTGGTTCGGGAAAGATTCCTCAGAGAGAAGTGTAAAGAACCTGTTTATTTAACAGGCAAAGCACCCCCCAGCACACAAAATTAACAATATTGGATGACAACAGTCTTTCACCACTCTGATAAGGTTGACAAATTCAGAAAGTCTCTCCTGGGAGTGGTTGCTGTTATGGGTCCCTCCAGCACTGGGAATAGCTGCTGCAGGCCACAAAGTGCAAACTCTTCAAAAAGGCAGAATCTCCTAATCTCTCATGAGGATGGAGTCCCTAGCTCTGCCTGCAGACCAGCAGACAAAGCTGCAGCAGCATCATTCTCCTCCTCCTCCGTGCCACTTCTGGGAGCAACTGTGGCATGGGCATGACCCATCGGTTTCTCCCCACCTGAGCTGGTTGTTTTTAATAAAGGCATCAAAAAGGAGAAAGATCTCCTGCCCATTTATTTAATTTCCCAGTCTGGAGCCAGTTTGAATGATTCCAAGAAAGAAAGAAAAACAGTCCAGGGAAAAGTCAGACTGCTTAGCTAAAAAAAAGCTGCACTATGTACTGCCCCACCTCTGTGTCCTGCCAGCTCTGGGGGAGCCGGCTGATAACAAAACAAAACTTTGCTCTTCAGAGCCAGTCTCGAAGGTACAGAATATAATATCCAGCATAAACAGAACAACAACTGGGGATACAAGGATCATAATGTCACCCTAGGACAGATATCTACACATAAAAACAGAAATCTTAAAAATATCTGATTGTTCCCCCCAGAAAAAAACTCAGGAGAAAAGAACAGCTTGCCCCATCTACCCTTTCACAAATACCTAAATATTGTACCTAAGCTGATGCTTATTTTAAATTTTAAAGCCAATCTGGGAGGTAAACTAGGGTAAAGGGTAAAGTGCCTCCTGCTGAAAAGGCATGTGTGCCTACTGGATTGCTTAAAAAACTTAATAAAAGGAAAAAAAAAAAGGTGGGGGGGAAGGTGGCAGGAGGGGGAGAGAAAGGCTGTAGTGTCTTAGCTTCAAGTTACCATCAGATTGCTACTGTGCTTGAAGCTAGCCTGTCCTGCCAGTGCAGAAGCTCCTGTCTTAGAGAACTTGCATCTAGATGCAAATCTTCTCTTCAGATTATATGCTTGGAAGCAAGCCTGGCAGATAGGTGATTTGTAAGTCGTTCAGACCTTGATGTGCCTGACTTGTCTTCTTCCCATCTTGAGAACTGAGTCAAAAGAGTTTCTAGAGAGGGAAAAATCTGTGTTCTCCATTCAGTTCTTGAATGGCTCTGAAGAGTAGCACCTCAAGCTGATATATATAGATAATAGAAATGACAGCTGGATGAGTGGTTGTAAGGTTTGGATGTTCCATCGTGTCCACTATGTGAGCACACCAGTCAAGGATCAACACTGAAATCAGCCTGACAAACACGAATCTTGTCTCTGCTTGCAGCAGAAATACTGCCCTGGCTGACTTTCCCTTTTTTGTCTTACAGGGAGGTTTGCCTTATCATTAGCTTTCATGTTCCTGTAGATAATCTTGGACAAGTGCGTGGCAGGGCCATTCATTACACTGACATGACAGCATCAGATTCTTAGCAGTAGCCATTTTAAACTGCCTCAGGGAATAAATAAATTTAAAAAGAAGGTTCAAAACCCAATACTTGATTGGAAGTATTAAGTGAGCTCTATGATACCCACAGAGTTGACAAATACTCAGATTTCCTTGTTTCAGCAGAGGTAACACAACATCCACCCCATTTAACCCAGAATTTTGGTAGAGAAGGGTTAACTAACTGACAGGGGTTGGGGGACTTGAGTATTGCTTAGCTACAAAGTTCCAAGCCCTCTGCCACCCTGTCTTTGCAGATAAGTGGTGAATAGGGTATTTCCAAGATGAGCTGCCTTGCCTGGGGTCATTTTGTCACGGCTGGAGGGGAGAGGTGTGGAGAAGCATTAACACTTTGGCCAGCTCTTGCCTCTGTGCATTGGGCTGTGCCAGCCCCCACTTCAGAGCGTGAGTTTAAATTATGGAGCATCTGACAGGGATGATGAACATCGTATGTTAACGTCTGGGAGAGGATATTGTTTTATTTATAGGTATTGGTTAGTGGAAAATGGCAGCAGGTTAATTTGTTAACCACGCCTGCCTGGCAGTGGTATGAAAGTTGACTCAAACCAAGCATTTGCTGTCTCTGCCCTTCTGCCCAAACTTTTATTTCTCCTTCTGTAAATCCCAGGACTAGCACATTCAAAATGTAAATACTCTTTGACAGGAGTTTTCTAGCACATTCAAAATGTAAATACTCTTTGATAGGAGTTTCTGTGTCTTTGTTGCATTATCTGTGCAGCTCCTGCTTTCAGGGGACCTGCACACAGACAAAATTGATCAGTGGCCGGGGGAGGAAAGCAGCGGTTGCTGTGGCAACTGGTGATGACTCACCCGGGTAGCAGGCAGCAAAAGCTGTGAGGCTGCAGTAATTTTCCAGATGCTTAATCCAGCTTTCGGGGCTTTTTTTCTCTTGCTGACAGGCAGAAATCCTCCTCTGCCTTTCTTTGCTCAGAGACCCACATAGGCTGCAGCCGTGATCAGAGTAGTCCTTCGTGGTGCTCACCCCGCATGGCGTCACAGAGACGTGTCTGGGCGATGCAGATGAGCTACTCCACTGACTGAACTGTAGCCCCCAAAGGTGATAAAAATAGAACTGAAGACCTGTCTGTCTGCAAAAATAACCCAGTGTGTCATTGGCTGCCCTCAATTTCTATTTCCCAACTAACAAGACATTTACTGTAACTACAGCTATGAAATATTTAATCGGTTCATCTTGTTTCTCTCAGTAATGAGGCTATCCCTGTGCTGCATACAGAATGTGCTAAAAAGAGAAAAGTGAGCTGTGTTCAGTACATGCATTTCCATGAATTAGCTTCTCATTTCTATGACCTACTAATTTTTGGGCACAAATTTCAGTCTGCACATAACGAAACAGAGCAGTTTAAGAGCCTTACCCAGGACAAGGGCAGTTAAAGGAGCAATGTCTTCCATGTTACTCAGGGGATACCTGCCTTGGGGTTTTCCTGCAATGACTGCACTATAATGCAGGCCTTGCCTCAGGTGGGGCACTCTTATGGATATCTGAGTAGTTATTTACCTTCTCTGGTGGTTATGTGGAGTTCTTTGTGATTGCCATAGGATGCTGAAGAATCCAAGTGTAACTAGATTAAAAGTAGCTTCAGCTTGTTTATATAGAAGGTACACATTCCTCTGTAGAGCCAGGAGAGCAATTAGCACAGAGTGGTGGTGGAATTTGGTTTCCCTGTTCAAGTGAGTTCATCTAGCTGTGGGGAAAACAAAGCTGCTCTGCAGCATGTGGTGAAGGAAGAGCCTGTGGGGAAAACAGGGAAAAATAGCAATAGAACTAAGTGTTTGCTTCACGCAGGGGACAAAAAGTATTGATGCTGCTAGCTGCTGTCTCATGCAATTGCTGGAAAGCAGATGGCTTTCTGTGGGTGAATCAAGTGAGGCCATCAACTCTTCCTTCCACAATGCAGCTTCTTGCTTTCAAGTCCTCATTGAAGATTTGTGAGGGTGTGCAGCTGAACCAAGCTGCTGCATTGCTGACAGACTCTGCAATGTGTTGCTGGCTGAAGTTAAAGCCATGTAAAGCCACCACGTGTGTGGGGCGTGAGAAAGCTGTCTGTGATGTTTCTACTATATGTATTGTCTTGATTCTGTCTTGTTGGTAGGTGGGATGTGTAAGCACTTAATGAGTGTGCTGTGGCTGCTCTTCAAGGGAAATCAGTTTGAAAGATCACCCATGCAGGCTCCTCTTGTTCTTCTGAGAGTCACAGTTCTTTCTTGGTGTGCAGCTGTTCCTAACTATGGCCAGATCTTGGATGTCCAAGGGGAGATCTGTTCTGTGATCAATGCCTAATACTGCAACCTTGTTCAGGTTAGAATATCTGGTTTAGGACACTAACTCTGCTTCACTTCACATCCTTTCTTGAGAACTAAGTATACTATGCACTGGTGAGTTTGTTGAAAGATGTCCTTTCCAGGAGCAGACTGTTTTGGAATAAAAAAATTGGAAAGCCAAATATGAGATTTTTGATTGATTCATCTCACCCCTCAAGATGGGGAGAATTTGCTACCTGGGCAGAATGACATGTAATAAAAATACTGTTAGTCAGATCTGCAATTTCAGCACCAATTACTGCAGGCCTGCCTAGTTTTATTATAATGTGTATTATTCATGTATTTTAAATTGGCACCCAAAGCTCTGCAGTTCTAGCAAAATCCTTATGTGAAATCATCAAATCATCAATTGCATTTAGCTCATATATATTTTGTGGGTTCTCTGTCTTTTTGGAAAAGCATTTTTAATGCTGTTATATTCACTACTGATAAGGATATATTGACTTGCTAATACATTTTCTAATCAATTATGGTGCTATGCTGAGTGTAGGTAACAGCATCTCTAATGAATTGTATGCTGATTTCTTGCGTAGTTTGTTTGCAGAGGCACATTCTGGACAGAAGCTGGCTAAGGCCTCTGTACCCCCTGAAAGGGCCTGTGAAATGAATTAATAAGGGATAGAAGCCTTACTTCTTTACAGGGTAACAATGTATTTCCAGATACCTTTTTGCTCTTGGAAAACATAATTACTAATAATTGTGACTGGATAAAACCTTTAATAATCAGGGCAGCCATGGGATGTTTGGAGTTGATGCAAAAATCATATACTGTTACCCTTGCTGCTTCTCAAAATATGTAAAATTGCATATTTGAAAATCTTTCCCCTCCTTGATATTTTCTTTCTGAAGGCCTTTTGTACTGGGAGAACACTCTTCCAAATCTACTTATTGGATATCCTCTACTATGGGAGCCTTATGGGAAGGTAGCACTCACCCATCTCCCTTTCAAAGTCATCCAGGGCAGTACCAGAATCAAACAGAGAAGAGCACTGCTGAAGCTGACAAAGATGTCTCATCTCTCTTCTCTGTCCCATGCTATGGATGAGGTCAGGCATCTAACACACAGGATCCAACCTGTGTGTCAAAATCTGCCCCTGCCATGGACTCCCAGCAGTATCTTGATTTCCTGGATTGCAAAAACAAATATGAACAGATTTGGAAATCAACACAAGCATTGCTGGTGGTTGAAGTCTCTTTGTGGAGTAAGTGAGGTGTGAAGAAGGTGTGTTCAGTGGAGGCAGAAGAATGGTAGAGTTCCACACACTTATATGTGATTTCTGAGCTAGCTGGTAGCCTGGAGGTGCTGGAGCAGGAGCACCATCCATCATTGCTCTGAGCTGAACTGGTATCCTACTGAGCCAGTCAGCTCTGCAAAAAAAAACCGGGGTGACATTGTACCTCTGTGGGAAATCAGTAGTTGCCCTTGACTTCACAAAGCTCTAGGCTCAGTTATCTCCCTGGAAGTGCTGTACAAATGGGTTTTATTTTTGCTTATCTTAAAAGACATGTGGCTTTGTTAGTTTACAGGAAAGAAATATTTCAGCATTGGGAACAGCATGAACTAAATCCCCGTTTCTAAACAACGGAGCTTATATTTTCATTTGGATTTTGAAACTGCCTGTTCTAATAATGTGCTCTTTAAAACCCTCTGATCCAAGTTAGTGTTTACAGAAAATAGGAATCTTATGTCTTTGGGATATGAGACTCTGGGGAAACTTAAAAGCCAAGTTTATCATACCAACAAGGGAGAGAAAAGTGTGGTTCTCATCTTGGTTGGTGCTTGGCACCTTTGTGTGGAAACTCCCAATCAGAAGCTCTTTACTGCTAATTCAGTTTTGGCATTTGGATGACTGTCTTTTGAAAACAATATTGTAGGCGGTTGAAGAAAGCACAGCCATCCCACTAATGAGATTTATAAATTTGTTTGCCTTCATTTTAGTGCATAATATTTCCTGGTAGTAAGATGTTTGATATGTTTGCCGGGGAAGCAGTAGAAATGTTACTTTCTTAAACCTTAAAAGCCACAATTACTGAATTTTGGGAGAGGTGCTGGATGTCCTTGAGTAGGTGCTGTGTGGTGTCTGGCATGGCAAATCCTAGTGGATATGGCTGCTGCATCACCTCTGAATAGCACCAGGACTCCCCACAGTGCTATGAAGTTATGCCCTATTTGCACAATGTCTTCTAGCACCAGGATGACGAGTGAGAAGGTGTGTTCAGCATTGCTGGATGAAAACAGAGAAAATCAAAGTCCTGTAGCATTCCTGGGCTCCTTGTTTTTCATGGGACTGATTTTTATCCTTTGTGCTTCTTTAAAGATGTCTACCTGAATTTCCTTTGCTTAGGGATGCATGGAGCTGTCTGTCAGTAAATCTCCTGTATAAGAGACACAGAAGAAGCCATTTGTAGTCAAGATTCTGTGATACTAAAGTTTCTGAAGTAGTTAAGAAAGAAGAATCTAATGCTTTAGGTAATCTGTTATTGCACTCAAATTTAGTCTCTACTTTGTGGGGGAAGTGGACCTGAGCTGCCTGTACTTTCCACGCCATAGAAATCTCCTGTCTTTGCTTCACGAAACAGTCACAGCTCAGTCTAGCAGAGCTCTGGCTTGTTATCTCTCTGTTTTTGTACTGTGTTCATAGTCAATTCTATTTATCTCTCCTCTGTGTGCCCCAAATATCTATGCCACTCCTGGACACTGATTCAGAATTGAATGCCATCTTTTGCATTGTTCCCTAAGGTGTGGTGAGATTTCTCTGCAAATCTGTCTCTGAAGTTTGGACCAAGTCTGCTTTGCCTAGATAAGAACTATCAGTGTGAATGCAGTTGTCTTTAACAGTGAGCAAAGTTATCTTTAGTTTCCTTCCATGCTGGCTCCTCACACATTTTCCCCCATGAGCACTGCAGAATTTCCTCTGCTCAGCAGCTGTGTGTCACCTCTGAAGCTTAACTAGCACCAGTGTGACTGGGTGGTTTGCTGGGCACAGGCTTCCTCCCTTTTATCTTATTTTCTTCCCCCATGTCTTCATTATTATGGCACTTGTGTCAGTGCCTCCTTTGGCTTTGCAGGTAAGTTCACTTAAGATCCTTCCTGTGCATCTCTAGTATAGCACAAAGTGATTTGAACGACCTGTCAGTGCAAAGAGTTTGGGTGAAGACCACTGTATTTTAACAGTAGCCTTTTCTTCTAACCTTTTTAACAGGTCACCTGTGTACATTGTGTAACAACACCCTGTCACTCATTTGTCTGAAGTTTTTTCTGCCAAGAGTATTTGGCATCTTTTGCTAGCATTAGGTTCTCCATAATACCTTCTTTATTTTAAGCAGCACTTACATTTCCCAGACTGACAACCACTGCCTTGGGATTCCTGGGAGCATCAGTAGAGAAAAAAAAAAAAAAATTCTTCCCCCACAGAATTCAAATTTCTGTGGTTTTTTTAACTTTTCTTTCTTTTTTCCCCCCTATGACATGCCATTTGAAGACAGTAGATCTAAACCCCTTTATTTTAGGAGAGGGCAAAAAACATTAGAAACAAGCTTTCAAAAGATGCTTCCATTTTGCAGCTCTCACCTAATGAAAAGGATGAATATTTTTAAGGATACCACTGGGGAAATTAATTATGTTGTAGAAATACACCACACTGTCCTCCTACAGGATCCTTCAATGCTTCCATTTTTACTTGGAAGTCAGCTGAGGGCTAGAGAGCCTTTTGTTGTCCTGAAGGAAGGGTATTAAAGCAGCCCTTGAAGTGTTTTCAGTTTAGAGGAGCACAGCCTGAGGCTGCATTCCTATTTACCTTGGGTTTTTTCCAAGTTGTGCAGCCGCTGGCAAAGTGGGGAAGACAGTACCACATCACATGGGAGCTTCTCTCTTGCTGAGTTACTGGGGATGAAACACATAATAATTTTGCTAATACCTGAAGGCCATTGTACTTCAGCTTGTTGGGAGTGTGAGAACATTACACAGGCACTGCTATAATGAAGCATGAGCTTTCTTTATCCTTTACCTTTACTAATTCAATTTATCAGTTTTAGTAAATGTTCTTGAGATTGCTGTTTATGACACTTGTAACTCTTGGTGTGGGCTTGTTTGTTTTGGGTTTTTTTTGTAATGACTTTGGAGTGGTAGTTCTTTTCAAGAAGAATTTATGCCTTTTTCTGACATGTTGCCTATGAAGTATAATTTTAAAAGTCAATAAACAATAAGGTGAAATCACTCTTATTTGAAGAACTAGCATTGCATAGCTTCCAGAGCTTTACATAGAAGTGCTCTTACATGGAATCTTTATGTGCATTTAATAGACCTGGCCAGGATTTGACCAGTGCTATAAAGGTGGAAACATGATGGTTTCTTCCTTGAGCACAGAGAATAACTCATGGGGATCTAAATCTTATTCTGCATGCTGAGGGATGGCAAAATGTTGTTTATTTTTCAGAGGAAAATCTTTTTATTCCTACACTGTTGCGGTGTATTTTCATGGGGTGTCTCAGTTTCCCTGGTTTCTCCCTGAAGTTTCCTTCCCCAGGTGGGTTGTCAATCACCTTTCCTTTCCCCCACCTTGACTCCTGCTGGGCACTGTCTGTCAACCCAGAAAGTCCAGGGAAGAATTGAGTGATTGGCAGGTTCAAAGGATGCTCTCCACCCCCTGGGGAGCCATTGGCCCGTCCAGGTGTCCCTCTCGCCTGAGGTCCTCTGCCCCCGTACCTGGATTGGTGGTCCTTGGTTCCTCCTCTCCCCCAGGTTAAAAGGGCAAGCACACCATGTGCTTGGGGGAGTCCTGGTGGAAGCTGTTACTACATTCAGAGGCTGTGCAACCCAGAATAAAAACTCTGGATTAAACTCTCCATCAGGACCGACTCCTTCTTCACCGTCGCCTTAAAAGGTTTCTCCAGCACAGGGAGGCCTGAGGAGTGACCCTCTTTTACCAACAAGCCCCAGCACGTAAGCACTGGAGCTTGGGACATGCCCGGAGTTGTCCCCATGTGCTCAGCTGCAACTCATAGTGTTAGAAATACGGGTAGTAATTCATGGGAATAAATGGTGTATCAAATAATATAAATGAAATAACCCGGGGAAGGGAAGAGGGGAAGGGGGTTTTCCCCTCTCATTCCATTCGGGTTAAGAAATCCAGCCTGGAGACACACTGTGAAACCGCGGCAGATGGACATTTGCATGAGAAGGAGGGTGTAGCTGCCAGGACTGGAAGTGGCCAATGACCCAACCCTACGCCCAAAGGATGGCACCAGATAAGATGCCTATCAGGGGACCATTGACACTCGAACCCTAAGTGCCCGGGTCCGGGAAATCGGGGCGATGCCTATCTGGAGGGCCATTGGCACCTTGGGCATGAATGCCTGGATTACGGGAACATGGGAAGACAACGATGCCGCTCTCGGCCGAGGTTTTTGTGCAGCTTGGGACAGAGAAAAGAAACCAACTTGAATATGAGAAACTTGGAAAGAGACAAAGGACTACTAGCCGCGGGCAAATTAAACAGTATAAGAACTGTGTCGTCGAAGCGGTGTGTGTGGACGGGGAGAATCTGGTCTTAGCGAAGACCGGTTCCACGTTCACCCGCATCACTGCCCGGGGGTGATACGCTGTCCGTTTTTGGTGGTGGCTATCGCACTGTTACTACCGTCGCAAAATAAATTTTATCTTTCATATTTTTATTAAAATTGGCTCACTCGCAATTTTCATTTATAACACATAGCTAGCCAGAGCGTCTCTGGGGTGCAAACACCACAGCTGCCGCTATTTGGTTCAGCAGCAGGTGTGGTATTCACATGCCCTCTAAACAGAGAGAAGCTTTGAGATGAGCAGAGAAGAAGGAAAAGCATCATTCTTATCTCTCTTGCTGCGCTGAAGTGGAATGCAATATAGAGATTGTTTACCCAAAGCGAGGATGTTTTGTTCTCTTGGCCTGTCAGGGCCAAGAGTTGTGTGTGTGTTGGACTGTCACAAGACAGTCAGGAGAGGATCGAAGATGAGTGAGGTCGGTGCAGTTGTGAGCAAGCGTAAGTGCAAGACAGATTCACTTTAGATGCAATGTATATAGTATAGAATAATAAAGTAATTATTTAGCCTTCTGATGATGGAGTCAGATGCATCATTTTCTCTCCCTCTCCACACATGTTGGGAGTTGCCTGAGCTAATAAGCAAGGACCAGACAAGCCAAGTCCCCTTCAGTAATATTGGTAAAAACCAAGACTCCACGTTGCAATTATGGCAGGTCATGCACAGAGTGTACCATGCAATATTTCTTCACTTGCTAAAAGAAACAATGTGACCACACCTAGAATATGGGCATGCATGAGCTCAGTGAGCTCTCTGCAGGGTGGGTGAGGAAAAGTGCCTTAAGGAATAGCACTTGGATGCAGAATGCTCCATTCCTGTACTTGGCAGTGGAGGAATGTAGCCATGATATTTCATGAAAAATCCTTTGCTAGGATTTTTCTCCTATCCTAGCTGAGAAGTCTCAGAAAAGAAATGTAAACAATTAACTATCTGATGGCTGTGGAATGTGGTCTGGACATTGTTTACCAACAGGTGCATCCGTGATTGGTGCATGTTGATTGTTTCTAATTAATGGCCAATCACAGTCAGCTGGCTTGGAATCTCTGGGAGTCAGGAGTCTTTGTTATTCATTCCATTCCTGTTCTTTCTAGCCTTCTGATGAATCCTTTTCTCTCTATTTTTTTAGTATAGCTTTAGTGTATCATTTTAATATAATATATATCATAATATAATAAACCAGCCTTCTGAAACATGGAGTCAAGATTCGCATCTCCTCACACAAAGCATCGACCAGAGAGGAAAGCCCATACAGCTTCCTCCTTGAGAGGATTGCACTCAAGACTGCTGCAAGGGTTTTGATGGGGTGAGAAAAACAGGTTTTCCCCAGTGTATCTTACTTTGGGGCTACAGCTTTTCATGTGATGTACAGGGACGGTCTCAAGCCTGGACTTTGGTCTGGGCTTTCCCTGCTGCTTTAGTAGTGTGTGGCTCCTGGGAGGCATCCTGGATGATGTGACTAGGAGGTGGTTAGTGTGCTGCTGCCTTCAAATGGATGGGCACCTCCCTCCTCCCCTTATGGCTGCCTCATACTCTTAAAAATGTAATGATCTACACAAAGTGAAAGGCTTGGAGGCTTCCTAATGGATGCCAGAAACAGTTGCAACTTAGAAATGTCAGTGAAAATGGTATTCTTTACTTGTTGTAGCATTAATTTGATCACAAGTGCAGGGTTTGGGTTATTCTCTAACATGGGATATTTAGTATAGACCTTCAGGAAAAAAAATTCCATTATGAGATCCAGTAATGTTGGGAAGTTATAAAGTGTTTGATATTGGAGTAGTTTTATAACTATCATACTAACATGTTGGGTATTATCCTGGTAGACTTGATCTTGTGTCAGAGAAAACATATGGACCAGATAACTTGAAGAGCTCCCCTTCAGCTGTACCTTTGGAACAGGCAGTTTCCCTTTTTAAGATAAATCTGGCTGTGATGATGTGCTACCATTAGTACCTGTCAGGCACAGAAATGCCTTTAAATAGCCAGGAAAACTGAGAGACCTAGGTTCTATTCCTGCTCTGCAAGTTGACTGTGGACAAAATCCTTTTCTTTCTAAGTTAACTTTCTGGACCTTATCTCCATCTCTCTAACTACAGATTCATTGGTGTGGGGCTGATTCTCAGCATGTGTTTGCAGAGCATTGAACACAGCACAGCTCCAGTCCTCTTGGGGCTGCAAAATGATGATACTGTTAATTCTGAATTTCATTTTTGGGTGAGGGAAGAGTAAAAGGCGGAATTTGGAACACTTGAAATGTTGTCTTAGTCAGCTAGGTCACTGTTTTTACTAACAGGGTGCGATTCAAAATATTGAATAGCTGCTTCTGAGAGCAGGTTGTGCACCAAAAGGCAGAGCTAACAAGATGGGCAAATCCTGGCCTTGTAAAGTGATGTCCTGGTTTAGGAATGGAATTCTCAATTTAGTACTCCCACTGAAAAAACATCATGCGCTGCTTCTTCCCCTCTGCTCCTCCAATGAGAGGCATTTGATTTTGTAGATTCAAAAAGGTTTCCTTAGTTCTGCCTGCCACTGCAGAGGCTGGAACAAAATATCTCTGTAGGGGAAAAATTGTGATTAATTAGCACTGGTTCCCAAGGAAATAGCACAAGGTGTCTGAATACAGTCCAGCAGTGGGAAGCTTTATTTCTGGCAGCAGGGTGCAAGCCAGAGGCCTGGCTGTGAGGAAACTCAAAATGCTGAGGTGCTTGCCTGTTCTCCCTGCAGGCATTTGGTATGGCTTTGCCTCCCAGTTCTCTGCTTCCAGCCCTCCTGGGATACCAGCAGCTGGGAGAAAGCTCTTTCCCATGGGAAGGAGGAGATACTGGTTTTTTGCTTTGCTTAGAAACTTCTGCCTGTCTTTTTATTTATATCTATTTATGTATAAAGCCAAACACCCTAAATAAGCATAGATAAATAAATTCAAGCATATATGAATACTCAAGTACTGCCATAAAATGGGGTAAATTTCTGGACTGAAATCTTACTGGCTTTTATTTGCTCTAAAGTTAAATGAGATCTTTATTCTTATTATTAATGTAGCAATTCCTTTTTAGAGAATATTTTCTTCTAAAGGACATTGTGCTACAGAGTCCCTGAGAACTGAGGTACATCAGTGAAGTATTTAGAGATCCATGAATGATTCTTTTTTGAAGGTCACATAAATCTCTTGGAATAATGACATGCCCCCCACCTGGCTTGGATGGTGAAAATATTGAGTGTAGATGGTTGTGGTTTGGTTTAATCTTGCATTTACTTGCAAGACCACTTTTAACTGTAGCTTCTTTAATAATGGTGTAGCTATATTGGGATGTCAGAACATGATAGAGAAGGGGGATGGGACAAGAACATTCCTTTTAAAGTCAAGGAAGCACATATAAACCTCATCCACAAATGCCAGTAGATCTGTGCAATTTGACAGATTATATAATTGGTGCCATCCCTTATTTTATCAGTAAGCAACAGAACCCTGCTGATAACATTTCTGCTCTTAGTGGTAGCAAGGATTGTAATTAATAAACCATTGGGTATAAGGCATACCACAAGATGATGTCTGTAGAAGAAAAATCTACAGTAAGAAAGACCAAAGTTATTTCTGGTTGTTCATTAAACAGTTGAGCTTAAAAATAAAATGCAATGCTCAGCATGATTCTAATACCTAAGCTGGCTGGTCCCACTCTGACTGTGCTCTTTTAACAAAGACTCCTGTGTTGATTTTGTGACGCAAATATAGCAGAGGCAGGCAACAATTAGAAAATAGCAGGAATGACTAGGAAGAGCCATTTTTAACTGAGTATTTTTTGAAACTATCTTTCTGTACCTTGGAAGAAGTAAAGACATATATAAGTTTGCCAGCTATTATCCTGCTACTGCCATCTGGCCTCCAACTCCAAGTAACTGTCTGAAATAATGGAATGGTTCCTGGGACATGATAGCTGTCAGGGAGCTCTTGGCTGTAGAGCAGATGTGGTACTGCCACTGTTATTGGGTAATTAGGTGTTATCTTTTTCCCTCTGTGACCCTGTAGGAGAGTTCAGAAACTGTGGAAGACACAGCGAATGAATCTTCTCTTGGTACCTGGGATAGAAATTACCAACCCCTTCAGTGTAAAAAGCTTCCAAAAATGTGTTATGTTTGATAGAGATGCCTTTAAAAATGCACTCTTTCTACTTAAAATAAACCCCTGTAGTAACCTGATGCTTCTGTACCAAGTGTGCTCATTCTGTGAGTAGAAACCAGGGTGCTTTTTTCTTGTAATTACTTCCTCTGCAAACTCAGGCTCTGGCTCTGTGTGATGATGAGCCCCATGACAGAAAGGGACAAGATTGTTCACACAAAAAACCAGGCTGAACTAGTACAAACTCTGCCAGTTAAAGTTTGGTTGGAGAATGTCAAAGGTGCAGTTTTATCTCACAGATTTTATGTTATGTCATTTCATCTGTTCTTTGGTAGCTGGGATAAAAGAATAAAGCTGTTTGACAGCATCACGTGTTCTGTACTGCTTCGAACTGCAGCTGAGCACCTGCGCCAAAAACTGGTCTGCTGTGGGTTTGAAAAGCCCTTCCTCTCAAAAGATGTTTGCTAAGGATACAATTCCATGTATACTTTTAGCGCTGGTGCCATGCTAACAACTTAAAGTCCTGGGGTTCAGCTTCCCCCCCACTTTAAACAGTCATCAAATTTGAGTCTGGCACAGTTGAGATCTACCACATCTCTGAGGCAGAGGTGGGAAATGGAGAGAACAGAAGAATGAGAAAGGGCAGGGACAAGCAGGAATGTTTTAAATCAGCTTTGTTATCAGAGAAAAAATGTAACACAGCTTTGATCCAGAGGGATGTGTAGTCAAAGAAATCAAGACTGGGACTTGATAAACAAATCTGCTGATGTGGAGTAGATCTGTGTGTGCTTCTTCAGAGCTGAATTGCCTCTGTGTGGTAAATAGGAAGAGAAAATAAACTCAGGACAGTCAAACCAACATATTTTCAAGTAACATTTTGAGGGCAAAGAAATAACAAAAGGGGTTTTTTGAGGTAATATGTTGTTTTTTCTTTTACATTAGTTTTTATAATGAAGGTCTGACACTTCACAGTTTCAACATTAATCACTGAACATAAATGTCAATTCCACGTTTGAGTTCTTATCCCTATCTGATGCTCACTGTGAAAACCCCAAACCCACAAAACTGGGAGTCTGAAAACTTGCCTACTGCCTTTGGGATGTATTCTACTTTGGGTCTGTATGCAGAGCAGACAGATTCTGGATCCTCTCTGAGGAATGAAATGAATAGGAGAGGACACAGCAAGCAGGCTGGATGCTGCTGGTCTTCCCTTTGGAAACCTGTTCCTGATTCCAGAATGGTAAGAGGATGATGTCAGGCTGGGCTTTCTTCTCTACTCCTAATGAATGGGTGTAAGATCATCCAAATGTGTTACTATAGCTGTATCCTTTCTAACATCAAATTGTCTATTTTACTTTTCAAATTTTCCCTTGTGTTTACAGCACTTCATTATTTATATTTGTATTTGTGATGTGGCACTGCTGTAGAAGAAAAGTGTGATTTTGTAAATTCTTGATATTACTTCTGGTGGTAAAACTGGGCAATGCTATGCTTGGTGAGATCAAGCCACAAACAGTATTGCTGCAGGCATAAATAGAGATAGGCTCAGCAGTGTGGGTGTGCAAGTGGGGTAGAAAAATAAGTAAATTGAGGCAGAGAAACAAATATGGCTGTTACTGCAGGAAGATACTTGTGTCTGAAATAAAAAGTGCAAGGAAATTAAGTATTTGTGGCCCTGTATTGTAAATTCTCAATGAATTTGGTGATGTGAGTGTAAATGTCAGTGCTCTGCTGAGAAGATGGGATAGCAGTTTTAAAATAACTTTTCCCCTGCCTGTCCCCATACCCAGATCAAAGGTGCCAAAACCTTCACATACGTTTGAAGAACCACCATCAGGAAACAGGCAGTCAGCTTCTTTCTTTTGAGTTCTATAAATTTTTCAAGGAAAAGAACTGTTGTGTCTCATCATTTGGCTACTGAAGCCCTAATGTGCTCATGTAAGTAATTACATTAAGCTATAAATCCTTCATGTACCAACTGAAACCCATTTTCCAGAGGTAATAGCGGTTTACAGACTGGTCATGACAGGAAAATGGGTCCTCCTGTTTTGAAAACAAGACAGCTATGGTTCTCTGACTTTATTTGTAATTTCTTTCTCCATCATCCTTCAATGTAATTTGTTTTTGTACTTTCTAGTGCAGAGTCGTTAATTTTCTTCCTTGGGAAACAAAATTTCCAGTGCTTGTTTAAGAAATTAGAGAAGCTCTATTTTAGTATTAGTGTGTGCACTTAAGTCTTATCACAAGTGTTTGTTGGGATGTATTAGTGTTGGTCTTGTTATGGGTATGATGGTAATTTGTGCTGATAGAATATCTGTATAAGAATAAAACATAAAACTTTGAAATCACACTAGCAAGGGAAAAGGGGATTGCTTCACAGGGTGGCGTAACTGCAGCTGGCAGCTGAGGAGGAGGTATGTCATTAACACACAAAGTGAACCTAGTCCAGACAGGAGATGGGCGTTCTCGCTGGCAGGAACGAGAGAATGCCCAGTGGTGATAGCCCATGAAGATGTTCATCTCAGACAGACGGGATCATCAAGGACGTACATCTGAATTCGGGATTCCGGTAACCAAAGAGTGGACACACATCAGTTCCTGGACGAGGTTTTGTCCAGCGCAGGACAGAGAATAGAGGCAACTTGAATATGAAGAACTCCAAAAAGGGACAAAGGGACTCCACCGCGGGCAAGAAAAAGAGTATAAAACTCGAACTCTGCCAGGCGGCATTGGTGAACAGGGGGATTCAGTGTGATAGAGGCTGGGTCTGTGTTCACCCAGCTCTGATCCTGGGGTCGGTGCTGCCTTTGATTGTTGGTGGTTGGGACTGTACATCGGTCATGAATAATTTATTTTTATTTTTATTACAATTGGTTGGATCAGTTTTTACCTATAACAGTCATGTCTTTATCTGGGATGTGCACTGAATGAGCTGGGTACTTTTCGTGCTTAGTTCAAATAAGTAATTAGGCTCTCTAGGGAATTCAGACACTGTAACGAAATCCCATTCCTGCCTGCCTTCCAGGCTGGTGAGAGGGAGGAGGGAAAGTATCTATTCAAGATACTGCAAGGTGCCCTGGGTAGTATAACAGTACATTTTATTTACACTCATGACAGCTCTGTGTATGTGCTGTGTCCCTTATTTTATGGATGGGAACCTGAAGCACATTCTGTCACATTTCCAAAGGAATTAATAGAGGTTCCTTATAGTTTTGCATGTGTGTTTTGTTCTGTTCTTCACATACTTTTCGACATTGAAAGAACTGAAGTTGAACATCTTGATCTTGTGATAAACATATTAAATTAGTGATTGTATAAATATGATAAATATGTTCGTACTTATAGAAATATATATAAAATCATGCTTTTAGAATATATGTTACAGAAAGCACCCAGGTTTTAGAAATCTTACACAAGGGCTGGGAAATTGGTTACCTCACTAGATTGTAACACACACAGCTGTTCACTGAATAAGAGTCCAAATTAGCAAGTGAAGGAATTAGCTCTGCAGAAACTCTGAACGAGTCTCCGAATACCCAAGCCATCATCGGCCAATAAGGACCATAGGTAACTGAGGACAGCTCTGGACTAGCATGTGAATACCTAGCTCCCGTAACTCGAACTTTACATGTGTTGGTTCCCAGACGTGGCATTGTTTTTCCCAAGGCAACTTTGTCCGAGCAGGAGACAGAATTCCTCCAACACCGGACTTTCCTGGACACTGTTCTGTCTACTTGAAGATAGGATTCTTCCAACACCAGACAGGGGATGGGGACCGCATGAATATTCAGGGAAAGAGAAAGAAACAAAAGAAACCTAGCTCCGGGCAAGAAAAACAGTATATAACCACGGCTCACCATACGAACTTTGTGAACTCCACAGGTCTGATGTGAGAGGGGGTCAGAACTGTGTTCACCCAGTGCCGAGTCCCGGGCTCAACGCTGTCCCTTTGACTGTGGCTCGCAGAGATTGTATTTCGACTCGCAAAATAAAATCTATCTCTTGAATTTTAATCTGGCTTTCTCAGATTATTGATTTGGCCTTTACCTGCTTGTTGCCTATAACAATCTTGTGGAAATGCTGCTGAAAACCTTTCTGTAACTTTAGGTATCTGAATGCATTGCAGAAAAATCTTCCAGGAGCAGGCTTTCAAAGGTCATGCAGGGAGTTTGTGAATTAACCTGATTATGAGGGAATACAGAGCTGAATTTTGCCCCCTGTTTGTCTTCCTGCATTTTCATTTTCCAACCCAGGTGGTGTGCTAAGTGCAGAAGGGAAAGGAAGTGTTAAAAAGACAGCTTCAATGGTGTTTCTGTGGTGGCCAGCCCATCTTGCCCACTGCTTGACACAGTGCCAGTTTTCTGAGGAAAATGCACACCCTTCAGTGAGTCATGCTCTCACCAAAAGGAGCCAGGAGCACAGGGCTGTGCTGCAGACAGAGCAGCTCTGTCTCTTCTAAACAGATCAGCCCAGGGTTTGCTAGACTCTGTTACACCATATAGTTATGTAGCAGTGCAGCTGCTGATGCAGAGTCCCAGGGAAGCTGCAATGAGGAGCCTCCTAAGTACCAGCAAGCCCAAGGATGCTGACAACACTGTTACACATCTCATACCTTTCCTCATACCTCAGCACATAACTGAGGATGTGTGTGTGGGGGTTCCCTCTGACAAAACTATTGCATGGTTACAGCAGAGAGGTGAATTACCTGACAGTTTTCCAGTTAAAACTGTGTCATCACTTCCTTGGCTTATTTTAGTGATAATTTTATGGCTGACAATGGGCAACAGTGTCATCTGGAAATGCAGTGAAGTATAAGCTCGGATCTTGGTGAAGACAGAGGCTATGATATTGTTAGGTGTATAGTTAGTAATTTGTGCAGTTAAAATATACAGACTTCTATAAAATATGAACCAAACCGGCTGTACTGGGTGGGGGGAGGGGTAGGTATTTCATCCTCAGGATGGTGAAATTGTGGCAGACTGGCAAGGAGATGCCATGACATTTACATACAAAGGAAACCTCGGCTGCACAGGAGGTGGTCATTCACAGTGGCACCCAAAGATGATGGCCCAGAAAGATACCCATCTGAGATAACCAGGGCCATCAACACCTGCCACCTGAATACAGGATTCTGGGAATCCGGGAGAAACATTAATCTATTCCCCTATGAAGGCTTTGTGCAGTTCAGACTGAAGAAAAGAACCAACCTGAATATGAAGAACTCTAAAAGAGACAAAGGGACTCTGCCGTGGGCGGAAAAAGAGTATAAGAGCTGTTCCCTTGGAGCAGCCAGTGTGAACGTGGGGGATTTGGTGCGATAGAGGCCAAATCCACGTTCACCCAGCCTATCTCCCGGGGGTGTTGCGCTGTCAGTTTGATTGTTGGCTGTCGGGACTGTACCACGGTCACAAATAAATTCTTTTTGTTTTTATTAGAATTGGGCATATTTCATTTTTACCTATAACAGATATCAAGGTAGAAATAGCAGTAGTTGCTGTAAATACATCTCCTCCTCCACTGAGTATACTGAAGGTTGTATTTAACAAGTATCTACCAGACAGCCCTGCTTATATCCCAGGTTGTGATCCAAGCTAGGTAGTAGTATTGCTTCTTGTTTTACAGCTGATTGCTCAGCACAGCTGTTGCACAGTGTATTAGGTGCCTCAGCCCCTTATATTGCTTGTGGCTTTCTCTTAGTGGCTCCATAAGCTGCCTTACACAGGCAACTCCATGCCCTGGCCTTCAGGCTGCCATGACTCTGCTTTTGCAGAGCCTCTGGGGCATTATTTCCTTTCCCTTGTTGTTTGTATTATTCTCATGGCCTTGCACTCACAGCCTGAAGTGACAATCACAGCTGTGAGCAGTACCTGCTGGGCTGCCGCTCTTGCTTTTACCTGAGGGCACCCAATGGTGTGTGCACAGAACTGGCACATGGCACCTGCCCCTGCTCAGCATGTGCTCCGATCTTTTTCTGTGGGAAAAGGATTGGGAGAAGTGACCTGCTGCACTGGGGGTATGCCTGGCAAAGATGCTCATTTGGGGACACCATCACTTCTTGTCCTGGATAGCCACAGGAGAGTGTTTTACCTTCCCTTTCTAGTTCTGTCTCTATCTTTTATATTTTTTTCTTATTTTTCCCCTAAAAGGAAAGGAACTTTCACCACTACAGCTGATGTATAGCATCAGCTGTGGATGCTGTAATAAATATTTTGTGAGTACACAGGTTGCACTGTTCTTTGTGAGGGTGCTCTAGTCCTGAGTAAGTCAGTCCTTTAACAGATTAAATGCATCTGATGCTAATGATGGAGAACTCTGGAAATTACCTTTCTATCTTCTAAGCATGGTTGTATAATAATTAAATAAAATCTCTTTAACTTTGAGTAGTGTTTGAGACTGATTTTGTCCAGACCCAAGGAGCTACTGCAGTCTCACATATGCTGAGAAGAACCTGGGCTCTGTATTAGATTAATACTATATGGCAGCTTGTTCAGATAGGCTTTGATGGAGGTTAAAGTGATCTGGACCCTGCTTTCAAACTGTGTGCCTGGGAGCAGGACAGGAAGCAGTTACCAAGCTGTCATTTTGCTGATGCAGTTCCACACTGACCCAAACTGAAGTAGTAACAATCTCAAAAGAGCTTATTTGTGTCAGGCAGAGAGGGCTTCATTCTCCACTGGTGTTATTAACCTGAAGGAACAATGGAGTCAGTGATGCTGGAAATGCCTGTGCTTCCCCATTTCTAACTGGCTGGGGACAATTGCTTAACTGGGCTTTGTACCTTGCTTGCAAACCCTTTATTCCTATCCAAATTTTGCTGTGGCCCTTCTGCTTGTGAGGTAGAAGGGCTAATGGCATATGTGAGGAGTCTGGACAATGAAGGCACAGCTGCAGGGGCTTACTGCAGGCATTTATTCCTGCTTCTGTTACCTTCCTGCAGCTTCCATGTGCCTTGGGTGAAGGCTGTGCTGTGGCAGACAGCAGCCCATCTGCACCTCTGCTTGCAGCTTGGGCACTTGCAGCCCAGTGTGTCACACAGAAGGCAGGGCTCTCTCTTATCTCAGGCTTGGCTTCTCTCTGTTTTGGTTTCCTCTGACTTCCCAGTGGGAAATGCTTTCTAACCTGTACCTTCTTATCTTAGTGTTTACCTTCAGAGGCCCAAAAGAAAGGATTAGTTGGCAAACGTGGTATGAAAAATCCAGCATATATTTGTAGCAGAAAGCCTTGTTGTAAATGGATCTGGGGGGATGAATAAGCCTTGAAGGATGATACTTTACAAATAGTGTTACTGATGAAAATGCAGATAAATTTTATAAACTTGAAGGGTCCCCTGCAGATGCATCCAAGTGTGGTGAGGCTGCACAACCACTGTGAACTTGCTCTGGTTGGAATTTACTTTCTGAGTTATGGCATCAAAACTGCAAAGAGATGCTTAGCAGGTCTTGCAGGATGGACTTCCCTGCTCTCCTGTTATTCAGTGCTGCCTTAACTTACAGCACACTAATTGCATAAAACCCCCTGCAATTTAGGAATTTCTGTATTCTGCAAGATCCATGGATTCATTTAACTGGGTACCTTTCCTTCCTGAACAAAGCAGTGGGTGTGCTTGTCTTGTACCCTACTTTGTAGAGTCATGATGGGGAAGTGAGTTTCTGGGTGTTGTTGTGCCAATTATAGTGGCTAACTCTAGATGTATCTGAGGAAGTGACTGCTCATTTTATCAATTTTTAATTTCGTAGCACCTGGACTGTTGAATTAAGTAATGTCATGCTAAAGAGAGCTCTTTTTCCGCTTTCGTAATGAATAATTTCTTACCTGGAAAGTACCCAGAATAGCTATTATACAGCTAATGTCTTTCTGGTCATTTTGCTATCTGCACTGTAGGTGAATTTTTTTGTGGGCTGGCTTTTAGTTTTGTTTTGGTTTTGTGTTTTGTTTTTGGAGTTTCTTTTAGAGTCTGGTGTATTTGGCTCTGTGACTTTGGAAACCAAGTCAAAACCACAGCTCTTTTTCAGAGGCTCTTTGTTTCAGCTTTGTTATGTATATTATATCCAGGCAGCAGAATTGCAGGCCTTGGATGCAGGATCAGCTTAAGAAGAAGTTTTAGATCTTATTCACAAGGCAATGAAATGACCATATCCAAACTCTTTAATTTGTCTTAGTGCCATGAGGCAATTGATATTCTTAGTGGAAATTACTGAAGGCAGAAGCCATTTTGGAAAAACTCTCATGTAATAAGCTGTGGAATGGTGCAGAACTGTTCTAACAGAATGAGCCTGAAATCTGAATGATTGCTCAGTTATACAGAACCAGCCACATTCAGAATTGACATCAGATACTAACTGTTTTATTATGGATGTGGAAGCCTTTTGAATGCCAGAAAAATCTGTAGGGCTAATAATATAAAGTTACAAAACAAACACATGCACAAAAAAAAGGAAAAAGCAAGTGTTTGAGTCCTGACCTTGTTACAGGTGAGACAAGGGAGTTACTCTGAAAGACTGTCTAGAGCAACAGAAGGCAGGGGATGAACCATGCAGTGTTAAGGCTGGTGGTGGGGAGAAAGGGGTGGCTATAAACTCCCACCATCCTGTGTACAGAGGGGTCTGATTCCTCTCCTGTGTGCTGTAGTGGTAATGCAGAATGGATCGTACTGTGAGTTCACACTGCTAAGTGCAGCATGAAGCTTTGGAGCTTTTCTGTCTCTAGTGTACAGGCTGCTCTTGGACATATCAGCTGAGCGTATACTGAATATCTTTAGACCAAATCTGACAGAATATTTTTGCAGGAAGTCAAATACCCGCCTAACCTTGTACCTCTTTCTTACAATGCGCAACAGTGAATTGCAGGGGAAGTACAGGACCACAGCTCTATCATGGGTGGAACTTTCCCCAGGCTACTGTCTCAGACCTACCAGTGGATTATATGTATGCTAGTAATCCTCATTTCTTTGAATTTGTCTAATTTCACATCAAACCCCAAACTTGTATTGCCCACAGCACCTTGGGGTTGTCGATCTGATGCTGCCAATCTGCCTCTGCTTGTTCCATTCTAGTTGCTAATCTCTACTGGTATATTTATTGAGTCAGTCCCTTTGGCTTCACTGCAGCTGCTGCTGAATCCTGCTGCCTTCATGAGCTGAAGGGAAGATTGGATATGTCAAAACCTCAACTTTCTCAGGAAACTCACCTGCATCTTCCTGCTAGTGGAGGTGGGTCTTCCTGGTGGATCCTGTACCTATGCCATGACAAGCCAAGCTGTCTTGGTCAGGCCTGTGCTGCACATTGTTATTTCCAAATTCTGCTTCTCCATGATAATGTTAACTGTCATTGTGTGACCTTTTTGCTGTTTGGTTTGGAGTAATACTTGGAAATCCATCAGAGACACCTCCTCTACCCGGCAGATCAGCAATCCCATCCAACATATCCTTCTCTGCCCATCAGAAATGCACATACAGTCATGGAGAGCTTAATCTCCTGCTGCAGACCCAGAGCACGAGTTGCAGGATCAGGCTGATCTTGTATCACAGCCACTTGTCACCCTTTCTGAATAGGAAAATCAAAGTGGAGGGGATACCATGACAGGATACAGTGCACTCTTGTGTGCTGTTGCCTCCAGAAGCAGGAGGCATGACTTGTCTGTTTTAACCTGAAGGAGGGATGCTTACAGTTTAGTGAATTATCTGACTTCTAGTAGTGTCTAAAAACTGCAGTGAAGGACTGATGTGCTGTTATGTTGCTTGTTGTATATGAATGAGCACAGCAAACTTTAATGCGTTAAGTGACATTTAGTTTGTCTTTGGCACCAGCTCAAAGCTCTGCTGGTGCAGGGCTTGTCACTGGTGCTAATGATTCATTACTGCTGTCCTGCTAAGTACAGAGTTTTCTTTTCAAATTGGGTTTTCTAGGTTACTTACATAAAGTTGTTCAGTGTTCAGAATTGGAACAAGAATTCACACACAGCTGGATCTTTTCCTTTCCTGGAGTTTGTGTCTGGATTGTTAGGTAAATTAAACTTCAGGCTGACTTTATGCTGGCAGAACATTGTTATCCAACTTGGTCTCTGTCCAGAGTAGCAGGGGTAAAGTGTATTATCCTCCTATGCCTGCCTGCTATTTCCTTCCTTCCCAGGTGGGAGTAACCTTGTACGGGACTCTGATTAGCACAGATGGCCGTGTCTGTTGTTTCAGCCTTCCCTGTGATCTCAACAGATGGAGTGGGCTTGGTGCTCCAGTGTTAGGAGCTGCAGAGAACATGTGTGTGCTTGGTGGAAGCAGCAGACTGAGTCACTCAAATATTTGCGGTGTTCTTCCTGTAGGAAAGATTAATGTTGAGAAGAAAAAATTGCTACACTGCAGAAGTAACCATGGTTTCCAGTGTGGAACTATTAACAGCTAAACTGTGAAGGCTGATTTGTGAAGAACAATAAAAGGAGGAATTCTGCTGAACTCAGTTAAGTGATGATAACTCTTAGGTCATGATGAAGGCAAGCTGCTATATAAAGTGGAGCACAAGGACACAGACAAATTCAAGGGAGAAGAAATGAGTGTACATACAAAAAGCTGGTTGAACATTGCAGAAATGTTCTGGACAGTGAGACCTTTCTTCTGCTTCCTAAGGAGAGTGGGAGAGAGCCCCAGCACCCTGGATGAATTGGTTTTGCGGTGAATAAAACAGGGCTATGCTGTGTTAGAACTTGATGGCTGTAGAGAGATGAAGAAGAGAGGAAATGTGGACTGTTCACATCTCAGAGCTGGCTGTGCAAAGGCAAGTTCTTGCTTTTTTGCTTTGGAGCAGGTGTGTGTAGAGCAGCAGGCAGACACTGAAATTATTTATCCTAAAGCTTCTCCCTCTCTTTGTTTCTTTTTATGAAATTGGGCTCCCTTGGCTCTTTTATGAATCTCTTTTTTTCTTTCCTTATAGCCTGAGCCAGTTCTGGCTTGTACAACCTGCAGGCTCTTCCTCATTCCTGGAAACTTCTGGGGGGATTAATGTAAGCTGGAGCCAGCTGCTCAGACTTTCTTCACATGACAGATCTGCTTGGAGTTTTGCAAGGCAAAGCATAAGACACCAACTTTGGAAAAAAAATCTAGGAATCTAAAGTCAGGTTACCCCATGCCTGCTTCTCTGAGATAGTAGAG
Organism: Pyrgilauda ruficollis; assembly: GCF_017590135.1. Taxonomy (NCBI): domain Eukaryota; kingdom Metazoa; phylum Chordata; class Aves; order Passeriformes; family Passeridae; genus Pyrgilauda; species Pyrgilauda ruficollis. The sequence goes on from NW_024515875.1 coordinate 4,885,375, forward strand.
ATCATACTCCTTTAGTTCAGTTTCTGCTAGGAAATATCTCAAACCATGGATTCTTTGGGCGTAACTTGTTCCTTCTCACAATTTAATCAGTGCAGTCATATCAATCCACTGAGTCAAATAAGCTTTGCAAGAGGTAATTTACCACCCAGGTGGAAATCAGCAGCAGTACCAGTTAAGTCAAAAGGTTATGAAGTTTGAAAGTGGTAGGAAAGTGAAATGAAACACAACCATTTAACAATTAAATATCTGTGATTTTTCAAGTATATTTTTCCTTCTTGAGAAGCATCTTAGAGCAATACAGGATAGATCAAAAAATACCAAAATTCCAGAGGATAACATGGTGAAATTTCAGAGGATTATGTGCAATTCTCCTCAACACAGGGCAATCTTAGTCTTATTCAAATGCTTCTTTCATGTTTGGGGTTTTTTTTTCTATTCCCCTACTGCAGGCCGTCACCTAGTTCATGTAATACGGCCTTCTTGATAAGTTTGGCTTCTTACTTTTGATTAAACAAAGAGGAAGAGAAACCCAAACACTTTTCCATGTATCCTTTTGGTCCCTTATTGATTCCTGCTGAGAAATTACACCATTCACATTCAGCTTCCATGCAGAGATCTGCAGTAAGGTGCAATTTAGGACATGGTTTCCTGGGGAACAGCAATGCCAGTGAGTGTTACTGAGTTCTGATTGTGCAAGCAGAGAAGCAGACCATGTATCCAGTGTGTGCTCTGGGCCTGCACTAATCCATCAGGAGAAGTGGAACTGCTGTCTCCTACAGGAGCCAATGTATGTCCTGTGGAAGTAGGGATAAAAATCACTTAAATCACATCTCTATTTACGGGCTGAGGTTGAATTAGTGAATAACATTTCTTCCATACTATTTGTGCAGAGTAGCTTTATTGTCTGAAGTAAGAGAACAAAGAACAAATTAGGATTTGATCTCTTGTGATTTTATTTAACCTTTGTTGGTTTTTATGAAGTTACTGTATTGTGTACCACAGTTACATCCCATACTAATAGATTTTTGGTTTTCTCTTTTTGTCTTCCTGGAATCTCTAATGCATAAGGCTTGCTCCACTTTCTGCCATTTTGTCTGGACTTGGAGCCAGAGAAAATGCCACAGTTTTAGCCTGTGGGGGATTTTGAATGTCCTATTGGTGAATTGAACTTTTTCTTCAATTGCTCTCTAAAATGTTTTTCCAGGTTGCTTGTTTTCTCTTTCCTAGAAGGTGCTAGCACTTTATAAGGGAATTGTACAGGTAACAGGTCCTGGGACTGTGTTCCCCTCTGCTCTTGATAGTGCCACAAAATTTTGCAGCTGTCCATTGCCAACTGAGGAGAGAGGATGGGGTACAAAGTATACTATCGCAAGGCCAAGTAAATATTTGTTTGCAGGAGGTTTCCTACCTGGAACATGGTTCTACACAGGATTCTTATACCCTTCAATTGTTCAGGTGTAACACAATTTGACTAGTCATCATCTCTCACATTGCCAATTACTAATCATAGCCAAACTACAAAGCAGCTGTATTTCTGCATCTCTGTTGCTGTTTGTCTATTTATCCAGATGCCCCTGGAGTCAGTTTTGCTGCAATTACTTATCTATGACGCCAGACAATGTTGGGAGGGTTTCAAAGGTGTTAGAGGGGCCAGGAGGCCGGTGTTATCTCAGTTATCCACAGGTATCTCTTGTCCTTCACAGGCAGCTCTAAGCTTCTGAGAATCAAAGCCTTTATTTCCAGGGCCAGGCTGTACTTTACTTGTTTTATATGAGCATGAGCAGTACCAAAGCCTACATTAAAATTCCACTATTTTATACATTGCAGTATATAATGTAAACTAATAAATATTCACTTTTATATTCATACAACTGTTTGTTATTATTATTGTTATTAGTTATTATTATTGTTATTAGTTTTTGTTATTGTTATTGTTATTAGTTAGGGAAGGGGATTTTTGTAACGGTGTAACAGTTTAGAATTCTTTTGAAAACTTTTCTGGTGGACTCTGAGTATCATTTAGTTTTTCTAACAATCAGTGTGGCAAATTTTTGTGACTTAATCCACAATGACAGTATTGAAAGTTCTTATTTTTGTACCAGCACAGACCAGAGTGTGTGTTTGTGGTTTTTATAATTATCTTGCTACCTAGCACCTAACATGGTCTTTCCTCCTGTTACCTGAAAGGTAAAATGATCTACATTTTTACCTATGTTTGATGGGTACTTTTGGGACAGTGCTAGTTATATATTTTGTCCTACTGTTAATAATATGAGCTCTTTTATTAGGTTATTAGCAGGAGTCATTCCTTCTTTTCAACAATGTATTGAATGGATCTTGGCAATCTTAAAATAGATTTTGGAATAACCTGTTATATTTCTTACTTACCTGTAACAGTTTTATTTTCTCTGGACTGTGACCCAGTGCATAGAGAGTACAGTTGTTATGCGAACTCGCTAAACTCCAGGTGTCACTGAAGACCACTGGCTGATGTTGCTCTCATGCCCAGCTATGCATTTCATAGTGTACATTTTGGTGGGGCTTGGTTATTTTTGCTACTAATCCATAATACACTGTAGTCTTCCTGAGATCTGTTTCTTGTTACACACTTCCAACGATCTTGCAGGAACTTAGCATTTTTTTTCAGTGAGGTGCCTGCTGCTTTACACTTTGTTAGAAGTCAGAAAACACTGGTGAATTTGGCACATGAGCTTCCTGTTCTGAAATTTGCCTCTTTCTTTCAGATTTGGTGAACCCTCTTTTTTTTTTTTTTTTTTTTTTTAATTATGGAGGACTGTGTGCCTTCCCTCAATACTACACTTGGGCAGGTCACCTGTCTTTAGCAGCTTTGCTATGAGGCTTCTTTCCCAGTGCCTTCTCTTTCTCATTCTGTTTTCTTTCAAAGTGCAAGGAAACTCTGGAGGAATTTTCTGTCACTTGCCTGAAGCACCTCTCCAGTAATGAATTCCTCTCCAGACACTTTCCTATTTTCAAGTTTAATAATGGAGTTTCCATTCTGTGTTATTAATTAATTATACAGAAGCTCTAAATGTTTTGGTCTATGTTACTGCTTTGCTGTTGTCTCTTTTGAGCCCTTTCTTGATCTTGCATTGCAGGGAGAGAAAAGATGGTTTCTCTCTATCCTTTTATTTCAGATACTTGTTTCATCTGTCACTCATTTGGAGGATTATCACCCTTTTGAAAAGTAATCAGTCATTTTAATCCCAAAGCTACATGATAGAACCTTTGTTAGTATTTGTAATCAGAAATAGAAACTAATGATTGCAAGGACAGAGTATTTTGTGCTGAAGTATTAAATTCATGACATAAAAATTTCCTGGAATTAGAAATTTTAGGGACCTTGTTTCAGATGTAAATATTCACATACTCTTTGCAATTTTTTGATACACATTTGCTTGAGAAGCTGTGTGTTGTTGAGTCTTTATAAACTTGAAAGTAGGTTTGTACCAAATGAAAAAAGTAGGGTTGTTCAGCCATTCTTCAGCTGAGGTACAAGGCTGTACTCTGTGTGCTGCATGCCTTCAGACATGGATTGCAAGGTCATCACACTTGTTTAGAGCATGATTGCTGTTGGTTACTGACTTACCACAGTCAATTCCAGCAGTAGCATGTGTGGTTTAGCCATAAATTAAATTATGAATAAACTTTTTCTTGTGCTATTCCTATGCGTGCATCTGGTGCCTGGAGTCCTGTATACAGTTGTGGAGAAAATGATGTGGGGTTTGTTTGGTTTTGTTTTGTTTCATCTCTTGTTTGTTTGTATCCAAGAAACTCTGTTCCCTCTCAGTCCTAAGGAAAAGCAAAATAACAGCTAAATATTTACTGGAATATTTTGAGCACTGCTGATAGAATTTTCTGGCAGCCCATTGAAGCAGATATTTTTCATGGGATGTCAAAGACATTTACTCAGCATTCAGGTCTGGCTGCTTTTCCAGACCCTTAAAGCTGACCTCATAGCTTCTAGCTTAACATGTGTCTGTATTTCTTTACAGCCTCTTTAGCAACCAGTAAAAACTAAAAGTCAAAGCAAATTTAAAATCTGATCAAAGGTTCAGAAGCCAAGAATAGCTGGCATTTTTTCTGAATTGTTGTACTACACACTTAATTTTTTCTATGTGTATTTTTTTTCCCCCTTCTTATATCACAGCCTATAAGAAAAATTTGGCTGGAAGGAATGCAGTTGATTTTTAATTCAACTGATGACCAAAGCAGAATGGAAGTTGTTTATTTCTTTGTTGTTCTGTGTCTCCTTTTAGTTAATTAGAGGATATCACAGAGGAAAAGCAGAGCTTTGTTCCCTTATCAACTTTCCAGTGACTAGAGAGTGATTCTTAATTTTTTTTTTCTATGCTTTTTTCTTTTTTTTGCCTGTGCTGATGTTTCCAGCCTTTTCCACATTAAAAATGCTCAGGAGTGTGGTGCAGGACATCCAAAGCATGTTCCAGGCCCCAGCAGTGGCACAGATGTGTTCAGCAAAGAGCTGCTTCCTCAGCCCCCGTCTGATGGGGCAGCACCGAGGAGATGATTTTGGCCCCTAAAAACCCGTCTCTTTTCAAAAGGCATTCAGACTCCTCTCCGCTCACAGAAAGTAACTCGTGCAGAATTAAGTACCCTTCCTCACTGAGTGATTCCCCCTTGGAAACCCGGGGAAAGGTGGTTTTGAGGCGGGTTTAGCACACACACTAAGTGGGAGCCCTTTCTCTCCCGCTGGGCCGGGGCTGTGCCCTGTGCTGGGGCGTCCATCCATGGAACACACTGAGCTGAAATCAGCTGTAACCCAGCAGCAGGGCTGCCAGCCTCAGTGCCAGGAGTATGGAACAGTTAGAAAACCCCTGAGCAACAGCTTCTGCCTTTGCCTTATGCTGATAAAAATGCACAGCCACAGACTGGATTGTCCCTTTCTTGACACCCGTTCCTGTGGTTGCATCACACTCTTGTGGTTTCCACTGCACTTGACTTTACCTGTCTCCCACTGCCCAGGCAGTCTCGTCCTTTGTGTTACTTTGTGATGAAAAGCATCCCGATATCTGTCTCCTCTCCCTTCCTACTTAGAGCAAAAGAAAACATCTCTGCCACCTCACCTCTTCCACACTGGCCATCCAGTCTTGCCTTTCTGGGCTCATTCTGTGCTTTGTACCTGTTATTCTCACAGAGACTTGATGTCTGTAGAGTGTTCTATGAAAGCAGTTGGTGTGGGAGCAGCCTGAGTTACTGCATCTATGCTGCTTAACAGGCACCCTCAAGCACAGTAACAGGTATCTGTTAAATTTGTCATGCTTTTGATTCTTGCTGTCTGTAACAGCAATCCCTACATTATTTTCAATTATTTTTGGAGAGCAAAACACTTGAGAGATAGCAATGGATTGATTTTGAATACCACCAAAGCAGGTAATATCTCTACTGATTATCTCTGTTTATTTAAAATAGAGTGGAAAAGAATAGCTGATGTGAGATTAGGGATGATAATTTCTGGCAGAATAATGGAGTGGAACTCTTCTTTGAGTGTAAGGTGAAAAAAGGGGCAGTTGACTACTTTTGGTGGTCAGGATAAGTCTGCCCTCAGCCGCTGTGCTGGACCTTAACCTGTCTGACAGGATAACTGAAGGCTCTGTACATATTTTGAAAAGCTTCTTTATGGCTTTGGGCATTGAGTGAGATGACTACCAGCTGGCACCCCAATGCTAAGGGAATGGCATCTCTGGCAAGCATGATGTAGTAGGACCACAGTGCTAGACAGTTTTTCTCTGTGGATGGACTTTTGGAATTATTGTTAAATGTCACGGGGTAATGTAAGGTGGGGTACTCTTGGTTACTCTTGGGAATAAGCCACAAGACCCACAAAACTAAGCCATTCAATCTATGGCTTGATTCCATTTGTTCAGGAAAAGAACTCTAAGGAACTCTGGAGCTCTTTCTTGCTTAAGAAAGCTAGAAAGCTCTTTCTTACTTAAGCAAGTTTGCTTAAGCTCTTTCTTGCTTCTTTGTCATGATAAATGGATGAGCTGAAGAAACAATGAGGCATCCTTCAGTGCAGGAAAACAACAGATCTTGGATGGTATACGGGGCAGTGCCAAAATGAAGCTGCCGGATAGGACTGTAAAAAAAATAACTTGTTAATCAGATATAGAAAAAGGCTTTATTTCCTGGTGACTAGTACTGACTGGTTAGGGCTTCCTGAGCTTGGGGGCTTGGTCAGAGGTACCTTTCACATGAGAAGAGTGATGTGGTTGTTTTCACAGCCTATCTGAGGAAGTTCTGTTTCAAATGTGTGACCACAGCACCACTCACCTGGGAAACAAATGGGAAAGCTGAGGTGTGCTGAGCAACAGAAAGTCAACTCCCACTCTTGGCTGTGTGTATAGGGTCCATATAGAGGGGATCACTTTCATACAACCATATGTAGTTACCCAGGAGAGATGAAAGTAATCCCTAGTGAAAAAGGCTCTGTGGATTGTAAGGTATGCAGTGGATTGTAAAATCAGAGTTGGGCCAAAGACACAGAAGTGCTCTCGGACCGCTGCTCTGAGACACTGAATTGAGAAAGAATCCAGAAGAGGATAAAAAAGGGCTGGGTAGAAGGGGAGAAAAGTGACTCCAAGCCACCTCTGTTTCTTCTGCTGGGTGGCTCATTTAATCAAGCAAGTTTACCACAGATTGTCTTGGTCTAAATATGAGCACTGCTAGCTCAGATCACTGTGTTGTTGAACTTGCTCCTATAATGGCAAAAAACGTAGGACATCTGGGAAAATCTGGCTTCCTGAGTAATTTTCCATTTGTTTGTCTCTTGAGATGCCTCTATTCAGACATGAGATAGCTGGCAAGAAAAGCCTCATACAGAATCAAATTATGACAACTTTGTACTAAGGTTGTATTTAGTTTCATCTCTCTGGAAATGGATGGAGAATTGCAGAGCCAAATCATTTGGGTACCTGCAACACCAAAATGCAGTAATGTCTTTGTGGGTATCAATTCCTGTTAATTCCTTTCAATCCAGTTAATCTAGTTAGTCACCCACTGGGCTTGCAGCTCTCCACAGCAAAGCCAGCAGGATACAAAACAGGGTACACTTCTAATAATTCTTTTTTTTCCCCCTTTTGCATCCTTCTGCATCACATGACATACTTGAAGCTAGGAGCTTGAACAGTCTCCAACATGAAGCTAAGTCAAGTGAGTGCTGACTCTGGAGGATCTGATCAGCAGAGCAATGCAGGTCTAGCCAGGGGCGCTGTCTATCCCCATCAGCAGCATGGAGAAGGAGCAACAGAGCAAGCTAGGGAATTTAGCCTGTCGTGATAATTTGTTTCAGTTGGTGAAAACTGTTGAGGTTTGTTAGACACTCCAGCAGGAATTAAACACCTTGGCAGTTCAGTGAGAGGAGAGATTTGACATGTATAAAGGTACAATAATACCCATTGGCAAAAGTAATCCAAGTTTCTCTTGCTTGCCTGGGCTCTGAATTTGTAATCTGCTGTGAAGACAGAATGTTTGGGTAGATGCTATCACAGCTTAATGAAGTATAGAGCCACAATTTTGAAAGGGAACTGAGCTGCTTGTATGTTTGGAAAATTAATGCAGTAACACAGAAGGAACTCTAATACATGGATATTCTGATTTAAAAGTTAACGGTGAAGATACAGGGCAAAATTGATGCTGTGGTTGCCTCTTGCTGAGAACTGTGGTTGCCTCTTGCTGAGAACTCAGTGGGTCAAAAAGAATTATCCTGCTTGCACTGATATTAAAAGCACCCCAGATTAAATGATATGAGAAATACTTAAAAGGCTATTCCATCTGTGTTCTTCAGAGGCATAAGCTAACTCCTCTTTGAGACATGGAAGAAGCATTAAGGACATGGGTATTGTTTCTCAGAGGTTTGTTTAACATCTTTCCTTTGAAGCATTAGTACTGGCTACTGCCAGTGGGACAATACACCAGAATGGTCTCAGGTCTGTTCCAACCAGGAAAGAAGTTATATTTCTGTCTCAAAATTACAGTGATACATAGTGCAGTGCTCTGTTATATCAGTTAGCTCTCAGATATTTGGTCATCCCTCCTCTAAAGAAATGTACTGTCATCTCATTAAATGCTGGATCTATGAAATTTTGTGCTGAGTTGGACAACATTTCATTCACTAATACATAGCTTCAGAAGTCTAAAAACTCACATGCAAATGGTGAACTTCTAAAATAGTCTGGAAGACTCTGCATTTCTGACAAGAGCAGGCTTTTGTCTACCAGGTTGGTCTTCTCAGGAGTAAGGCACAGAAGAGTATATGAAAAGCATTTTGACCTCTAAAGGAGTGGAGTGTAAGGATGTACCAAGGAATACAAGGTGAAGCAAGGGCAGGAACTACATTTAGAGGTTGCATAATGCTCTTAATATTTACCCTGAGTGGTTTAAATACATAAAAGTAGGAAATACAAACACTTTAAAATGTAGTTCTCCTTTTTCAAATGCACAGGACAGACTATACTGCCTTTTCATAAAGTGATCAAATGACACTATGCTTTGAGTACTTTACTCCTGATTTGCCTTTTCAATGCCAAGTTGCAATCCAAATGCTTTTTCCTGGCGCCATATAATTTGGAGCCATTATTGCACCAGATGGCACAACTTGGGTTTCTATTTTTTCCTGAATTTGCCAGTCTGGATTTGGTTAGTTGGTTTTTTGCAAGCATTATTGTGCTGGGAAAAGTGTTGTTCTGGCAATCTAATAGTATTATTGTCCTCCTTGCAGGCCATAGCAGTACAGGAACAACCAAACTAAATTTCCAGGGAGCACACCTGGTGCCCGTGTTACGAGTAAAAAGTTATCTATTCTTTTTTAAGATTGCAGAGTTAAAACAAGTTGAACCTGTTGCTGTTAAATTGAAGGTTAGCTTCATGTTGCAGTCACCTATTGTTGAGAGTTCTTCTTCAATTACCTGTTAATGGTTGGTGATCAGTCTGGCTGATTGCCAGGGAGTGACACCAAACCCCGCAGGTAGCAGGGGAAGGGTGTGACATCAGAGCTGGTATGCAGATGAGAATGCATTTCACCAGATTTTGCAATTTTCCAGGAAAAATCCCCTAAAAACAATGAGCCAACATGGAATTAAGAGACCTAAGTGATGTCTAAAGGTGAGGAACTTAGTCCAGTATCTGCTAAGACCCTTTTTACTTCTCACCCTAACCTAAAAGATGTTAACTAGAGAGAGGACCGGAAATGTTAGACCGAAAAAGTGGAATCTCTTGATCTCTCATGAGGACGGAATCCCCAGCTTTGCCTGCATACCAGCGGACAAAGCTGCATCATCACCCTCCTCCTCCGTGCCACTCCTGGGAGCAGCGTCGGTGTGAGCACGACCTGTCAGTTTCTCCCCACTTGAGCTGATTCTTTTTAATAAAGGCATTAAAAAGGAGAAAGATCTCCTGCCCATTTATTTCACCTGGGCATGGCCAGTCCTTGTGCTGCTCCTGATGTATTATGGGGACTGCAGTGTGACAGATTTGCATTGTAGACCCCTCAGACATCAAACTGAAGCCAATCATTTCATAAGGGCCCTTGGAGGTTCAAACATTTCCCATCACAGATCTGAGATCTGTTACTGCAAGTACCAAGGTGAACATGTCAGGTCTTTTTGTTTTCAGCCTGGAGGTACCAGTGCTGTGCAAACTCGTGCTGGTTGGGAATTTGAGACACCTTGTGTCATTTCTTCAAAGCTTTGCCTGCATCAAGTTTTCTGTCTGGGTGCTCAGATGGCTTTACCTCAAGGTTTGTACAAAATATTCTAGGCCAATATTGTGCAAAAAAATCTGATGCCAGCCTTTTCCCTAAGTGGTCAGTGGGATTTATTAGCTAGTGAGCATTTTCATTGAGGGACACCACTAATGCCTGTGCTGTGTGGTACAGACCTTCCATCCATTCAGTTCCTGAGACACTAGTCTGATGTATTTAGATGTTTAGTTATTTTCTTTATTTAGCTCTTTTCTAGGAGGGAAAGCATAAAGAAACTTGTTTCCCCAAAGTCTTTTTGTAATATGTAATTTAGGATAATTTGTGCTTCTGTAGAATATGATAGAAACGTTATGATGTTTGTAAGGAATATCCTTAAAAGATTGCAAGTCCACAGGCTGGAGCCGAGGGATTACCTCATGCTGAGAGATTGCCTCCTGCCATTGCACAACCACAGATGGCAGGGGACAGAAGCCTAATTTGCAACTAAAAGAACGTGGCTCTGGAGGAGATGGGCCCTTACTCAGGAACAGCTGGAGCAATGAATACCCAATAAGTATCAGAGATCGAGATAGCAGGAACATTCATCCCAATGCTAGGTCCTGTAACCCAACATCAGCATTCATCATTTGCCAGGAACTGCATTGTCCAGCCCAACACAGAGAAACAAGACAACATGACTATGTGCAACCATGAAAAGAACAAGAGAGAGACTGCCTCAGGCTGAATAAAGTGTATAAGAAATGCCAGGACCAGAAAGCCTTAGTGAACAGAGGGGGATCCGGTGCGATAGTGGTCAGATCAGTGCTCACCCAGTGCCGATCCCGAGCTTGGCGCTGTCCCTTTTGACTGTGGCTATCAAAGACTTTACAAATTATTGTATTGCATTGTATCTTTACAAATTATTAACTTGGCTTGATCAGTTATTACCCATAACACTTTTTATGTACATTAATCACTTTAATTGGCATACTGAATGCCTTCTCAAAAGCAGCTGCATGGTATGTTCCTGAGCCTAGGCCATCACTTGTTGAGGAAACAACTCAAAGACTGACTAGATCCTCAGCTGATGAAAAATGGAATTGGAAGCTAATCAGTTTTTGCTAGCTAAGGGCTTGAATCCTGCTCCTTAAGAGCTGCTTTCTTCCCTGTTTGAACAATTTTTGTCATGGGAAGCAATTATAGAGTAAAAGATGAAAAGGTATCCAAAACTGTTCTCATGAGTGACTCTTCCAAAATACGGTTGAAGGATGAGAAGGAAACCTGAATAGTGTTTGTATGGGGAAGTGTTATGGATATGGTGGTAATTTGTGCTGGTAGAATATTTATATTATTATAATATAATATAAAGCTTTAAAATCACACCAACAAGGGAGAAGGGGATTACTTCACAGGGTGATGAAAACCACAGCTGGCAGCTGAGGAGGAGGTATGTCATTAACACACGAAGTGAACCTAGCCCAGACAGGAGATGGGCGTTCTCGCTGGCAGGAACGAGAGAACGCCTAGCGATGATGGCCCATGAAGATGTTCATCTCAGACAGACGGGACCATCAAGGACATACATCTGAATTTGGGATTCTGGGAACCGAGGAGCAGATACACATCAGTTAATGGACAAGGCTTTGTCCAGCGCAGGACAGAGAACAGACACAACATGAATATGAAGAACTCCAGGAGGGGACAAAGGGACTCCGCCGCGGGCAAGAAAAAGAGTATAAAACTCGAACTCTGCCAGGTGGCATTCGTGGACAGGGGGATTTGTGTGATAGAGGCCGGATCTGTGTTCACCCAGCTCCGATCCTGGCGTCAGTGCTGCCTTTGATTGTTGGTGGTTAGGACTGTATATTGGTCGTGAATAATTTTTTTTATTATAATTTTTATTAAAATTGGCTGGATCAGTTTTTACCTATAACAGAAGCAATAAATCTTTGTTATGCAGCTATTGGCTATTTTACTGTAATAAAGCATGGGCTTTGGAATCTGCTACTGCCATACAGGGGTTCTGCTCCTCTAGGCAGGAGTAGCTGTAGTCTTGTCACCATAGAGTGAGGGAGGCTCTGGCTATTTTCTCAAGCATTCATAAGACAGTCACTGAGAACAGGATACTCAGCACCGCATTCAAAGCTGCCCCTGCTGCAAGCAGTGTCTAGACCTTAGTGACTCCCTCAAAGCAACTGAAGTCTGAGTGGCTGCTGTTTTTGAAAATAGCATTTAATTCTTTGAAAACATAATAGTACCAACCTTTATTGATTTGCAGTCCATGCTCTGCCTTCACAGCAAGCTGCTGTTTACAGCTGCCTGTGTGGTTAACCCATGGGAGTGGAGGTAAAGAGCCACAGCTCTGCCTCTGAGCATAGAAAGGAGTTAAGCATACATTAACCATGTGTTTTCTGCTAAGAGTCTTGGAAGGTTAAAGATGGATGGGCTCTAGTCAGGCAATGTATTGCAAGTACACATCATTGCCCCTGAGTCAGTAGGCTTCCCAGTTTGCATTGTGTGTTGATACAGCCCAGCACTGTGCTGTACTTCAGTACTAGACTGAGCAGATGCTGTAGGAACTTGACTGGTTTCAGCATTACCTGTCTTCCTAACCTTGCCATGGGGCTCTGGCTTGTCTAGTAAATTTGAAGACACTGATTTCTAGGTTTCATTTCCTTTTTCTCTTTGTACAACTCATGTTGTTTGGGCCTCGTACCTCACAAGTTGTCCTAGCATCCTATGACCAAATGAATGAATTTTTTCCCCCCTTCCTTATGCCCTTTGGCTCATAGGGGGAAGAAAAAGCTGGCTTGACACACAGGCATCCATTGCAGACCTTTGGGGTGAGCTGTGACCAGTGTAAATGTTTGCCTCCGTTACAGACCCTCAGCACAGAGCCAGTCCTGATTATTTTGTGTTTATCATTCTAATTTGTAAAGTGCAAGGAGTCATCCTGCCACAGGTTGTGAAGTCCCCAGAGGCAGTGAAAGGCACAGGCTTATCAGTGGTGTAGGGCACCACTGATAATGATGGTGGAAGAGCCTTGGTTCCTACTGCCCTTTTTGGGGCTCATCTTCCCATAGAGACCAGTGTTTTTCATTTATGAAATTATTCCAACAAGTAATGTTTCAGGCTTGAATATCTTGCTGCTTATGCCTTGTAACTTTTCTGCTCATCAGCAGAGGATTTTAGTTTCTGAAATGTGTTATTGTCACTACAGTTCACTCAGCCTATGACCAGCTCTCCTGGCATCATAGAGATAGAACCCAAGGGCAAATCCATGTGCAGTGGCACTGATGCTCACAGAAATGTGTTCTTGTAACGCACGTGGCAGTCCCAGGAAGGTCTGAGTCTCACAAGTGAAAGTATGGCTTGCTAAAGAGCACAGTGGTCTTGTGGCCAGGAAATAATGTCTTTTCATGGTGTGAAACACGTGGTAAGGTGGGGGAAAATATGTATGTGATGCTGCTTCCTTAGAGGGGAAATGTTAGCAGAGGGGAGGAATAGGGTGTGTGGGGAAACATTTGTGTTAAGAGCAGTGGTAGGAAAGGGTTTCTGTGTGAGGAGGTTCATGAGTCTGGTGTGAGTGAAGGAAAGAGTGGGCTTTGCCAGCGACAGCTCTGTGTGCTTAGTGATTCTTTGGCTTGCACAGGAGGATAAATGTGGGGAAAAGAGTGGTGTCATAGGACTCTTTTGAGGTAATAAAAAGCCTGTGGGTTCAAGAGATTTATCTATAGCTATGGGTGGCCATCTGAATGGTTAAAGTGAAGAATGTTCCCATGGGTTCGGTTTCCTTCCCTCTCATTAGTGTCTGCAGCTATTAAACAGTCGCCTTGGGGCAAGGCCTTTCTGGTGAAGGATCATGGAGAGATTGAATACACTGATCCCAAACCATACATCCTCCTTCCTCAGCATTTGAGCTGTAGAGCGTAGTCTCTAGAGTGTGGGGTTTCCAGAGCTTATAGCTCAACTTCCAAGAGGCTGCTATGTCTCTTATCTGGTGGTTGTGAGCATTGGAGAGCAAGTCATTCAGACAATGTTTGAATGTTTAACTAATCCCAGTTTCTGAATCCTGGGATGGACTGCAGAGAACTCAAACTTTTTGGCTAAAACCTTTCTGATTCTTCTGTCTTGTCTGATTCTTTGTGTGCTATAGTTGGTAGGGCTATGCTCTTCCTCTAGGTCAGCTACACCTCACTGAATTTGGACCATGATCTGTCAGTGTGATTTACCTCCTTGTTTAGAGACATCTGTTTTAAAGTTAATTATGTCATATCCAGAGTGCCGTTCAAAAGCCAAGTCTAGTGCCAACAGTCTTTAAGTGCTACCTGAGGTCATCCTATCCCTGTCCCTGAAACTGTGGGCTAAAAGGCAAACAGCAAATTTAATTGATGGTAATAGCAATGTATAATTCCTTTTCTTTATGGAGGAAGGTATAAGCATAAGTTAAGATGCCTGTAAGATTTTATTTTTAGTTGAAAATAAACAAGTAATCTGTGTCTGTTCAGGATGAATCAAGTAGCTTGCCAAGGAATGACTTGTTCTTACAAGGCTGTAGGCACACACGTTTACCTGGCAATGTATTCACAGACATCCGTAGTGCCTGGTGCTCTGTGATATTTACCATGTTGCAGGCCCCCAAAACACAACCTGTGAAAGCCAGCTTCTGAGCTCAAATTCTTCTAATTTCAGGCTGATAGCTCAGCTAAAAGAAATGGCTTTGCACTGAGAGAGGTGTTGACACTCTGTGGTGGTGAGCGCAACTCAGGTGTCCTGTTCAAGGACAGCTTACATGATGCTGCCAGCTTCTGAGTGGTGACTATGATGACAACTCTTGTCTGCACCTGTGGCATTCTTTCTCCCTAACTTTTCAGCCTCTGGTTCCAGGTAGGCCTGTGACAGCTTTTACCTCAGCTTTTACCTGGTGCTGCACACAGACCTTTTCAAAACAGCTATAAACTTTTCAAAGGATGATTTTATGGAGGAATGTGTGAGAGTTTTGCATGAGTATGGGATAGAAGCACACAGAGGCAATGCGTGACAGCTCAGTTGCTAACTGTAAATTGTGTGAAAGCAGGACTTCAGTGTGACATTGAGATATTGGTACAGGCACTTGCAAGCCCTTATTTCTAGAGCACCTTGCCAGGTTTGGGGGATAATGGAGTGATTCAAAGTGAAGTTGAACCATAACTTACCAGACAATAGAGTGCTTTCTGTTTTACCAGTTTCTTTATGATGAAGAACTGATAACTTCTGCTTCTGTTTCAGGTATAGCTAGTTATATAAAATTATAGTTATATTGTAAGTTGTTATTATTGTTGGCATGGAAGGCCAGGGATGCAAGCCTTGTTTGCTCTGATTTTGAATTTATCTTTTGGCAAAGGCAATTTTGTGTTCATGATCAGTCACTTTTTTCTTTTTATTTGTTATAAAACCAAATAAATGAAAGTCTGTCAGCAGAGAAGTTGAAGGAAAGGAGTCAAACCAGGATGGAAAGCCAAAGAGAATGACATGAACTAGATATCAGATACACTCACATCATAATTGATGGAGGATATTTCCTGCCTTGAGATAGAAATGGATTGTGTTTCTTTGTCACATAAAGCATTGTCATCTTCTTAAGGCTAAGGCTGGATAAAAAAGTGGGATTTAGTTCTTATGAGGAAAAACCCTTCTTCTCTTAGTCCCCAGGTTCTGTTCAGGAAGCAGGAGACCAGCAAAAGAGAAGGGGTAGAAAATCCATTCCCAGGCTGCATCTGAGTGAAGGAGGATAAATTGAGGACCAATTGTGCTGTCACTTGTGTGCACTTCCTTTATTCTGTGGAACAGGAATGGGATAAAGAATTAGTGGAGTGAATACACAATGTTTTTAGGACTAGCAGAAAGCTTTTTAGAGCTTTGCTGGAAATGGCCTGCGTTGAATTTTGACCAGCTAGAATATTCTTAAGCTAATTGTCTGTTCATCTGACTGCATCTTGGAAGTACTTAGCTATAAGGTGTATTGTGACTTTCCTGTTGGCGCATTCCTACTGAAAAGGGAAGTGGTTCTCTATGAATATTTCTGTTTATGGTAATATATTCTGCACTGTGAGAAGGTAAAGGAAAGGCAGATAATTCACAATATGGATTTGGCTCATTAAGCCCCATTTAGATCCACAATGAATTGTCTCAATTTTGTGCTATCTTAAAAGAGTAAGTCTTGTAACATGTTTTTCCATTTTCAGTCTTGTCATAGGCATTTTGACGTATTGCTTATAGTATGCCTAAGATGTGTTTTTGTACCTGTTTTGTGCTATCTCTGTGAATGTTCACTGTGTTTGTTTGGTCTTTCAAGCCTATTTAAATTCAAACGAATGACTTCCCAGAATATTACCGAGGGCCACAGGAAGATTTGCTGTATTTGAATCAATTGACTTCAGTAACCAGAAGGGGAGAATAAGTATGGATCATACATCCAGTATGAGAATAGGTACAGAAGGTAGTTATTTTCTTTTAGGAAGTGCGTGCTGGAAACCTTCTGCTTTTAGTAAAAAGCTATTTCTTTGAAAGCCCCAATTTGAAAAATTCCTGAGAATATCCCCAAAATTAAATGGGATTTACCCTCTTACACTGAACATCTTAGCAGCCTGTAATAAAACACAATTAAAATTTGTCCTTAAGGAACATTCTGTAACCAACAAGTACAGTCTGGACAAGGACTAGCTTAGAAACATCTAGCCAGGACCATTCAGCTGAACCTGGGTTATCACCTCACATGATCTTCCAAGTCTAGAAATTTCTTTCATTTTCACTTGCTGAAACAGTTAAAAGTTGAGTTGACTCCGAAGCAGATGTCACATGTCAATGGCAGTTTCTGCAGATGAATAACAAAGCCCTTCAGTAGTACTAAAAATAGACATAAACTATAGTTGGGAAGAGTCAATCCCAAGCACCTAATCTATAAATAAACAAGCTATTGACTAGTGTGATAGGTTTATATCTTTCATGTATCTTAAGCACTTTGGAAAGCAGAGATAACATGATGTGGATTTTAAAAGAATAAACGAAGTGAGGACATCTGGTTTAGGTGACTTGCATCACAGGTGTAGGTTTTTGGGATCCTGCAGAGCAGTGGTACTGTTTTTCAACCTTCACCAGTTTCAAAATGTAGTGTGATAAGATGGGTGGGACATTTTGAAATGCAATCCTACCACTAGATGGGGGGCAGTAGTTATCTTGACAGTACTTCACAGTTCCTCTTATTACAAGAGAAAGCAAAACAAAACAAAACAAAAGAAACAAAACAAAAAAGGCTTTACTGTGCATGTTTCTTCTATACCCAGTATGCTGCTTTTAAGCACAGTTGGCCTGACTCAGTGCAGGTGCTTGCAGTCTGAGCAGGTCACTTGGATTTATATGCAAGAGAGAATAGACACATCAGCAGTTCATTTTCTCTTTTTCTAAAGTAAATCTCTAAACAAATAGGCAGCTGAATGGCATGGTAAAAGTGCTCGTTTTCCATGTCCTGGACTATAAAGAGATCCTAAGTGGTCTCTCATCTCAGATGGAGGCATCTTTGTTGTAGGTGTCAAAAAGTGGATGAAGCAAGCCCCACAACTCTCTTCACTATTTGCAGGTGCTGTCTTTCACAATCTTCCTTTCTGGGAAAGCAATTCTGTCCATTGGACTGAAAGATTAGGAAAGGACCTCATATGCTTTGTAATCTGAAAGGTTTGGGAGAAGTCTGTTTCTGTTTCACCATCTGTCTCCTCTTAAAACAGAGGAATCTCAGGGGTATGTAGTTGTTTTGCTTATATCAGGGGGATCCCACTGTGGCCAGGGCTCCTGCACGCTGCAGGCTGCTTGTTCTCTTGTTCTGTCTCATCAGTGTCACACATGCTCCAGCTCTCTGGTTAGAGCTGAGGGAGATTTAAAGTAATTTCCACACCTACTCCTTTCTCCAAACAGCTTTCACTTTAACTCATGAAAATGTACAAATGTTGGGGGG